>NW_026113882.1:0-3377 GCF_024323335.1 Lathyrus oleraceus
CCCTCTTGTCTTTAGGATACCCCACAAATAAGCATTTGTCAGATTTGGGCTCAAGCTTAGTTGAAATTTGTCGTTTCACATAAACCTCGCAACCCCAAATCTTTATGTAAGACATATGTGGTTTCTTACCACTCCATATCTCATATGGTGTCTTCTCAACCTTTTGGATGGAACACGGTTAAGTGTGTAAGCTGCTGTCAATGTCCCAAAAGGAGTTTGGAAGATCGGCGTGACTCATCATGGATCGGACCATGTCTAACAGGGTTCGATTTCTTCTCTCAGATGCACCATTCCATTGGGGTTTCCAGGAGAGTAAGTTGGGATAGGATCCCACACTCTTTCAGATGGATCAAACTCTAGGCTTAAATACTCACCACCTCGATCTGATCGAAGAGTTTTAATATTCTTACCTAGTTGGTTTTAACTCGTTAGGTTTCACCCTTTTAGTATTAGTTATTAATAGGCATTTTGAGATCAAGGACATATAGTCCATTGCTCATTGTGCAGTAGCATAAAATATATCATTCAAATAAATTGAGCAACATTTGTTCTTTATTATAAATGAAAAACCAAACTTGTCCAGACAAGAAATGGAAATAATATTCCTGCTAATTGCAGGTGCATAATAACAGTTCTCTAACTGAATTATAAACCACTAGGTAAAGTCAATACATAAGATCCTACGGCTAAAGTAGCACCCTTTGCTCCACTGCCAACTCGTAGGTCAACTTCACCTTTTGCCAAATCTCTACTCCTTTTCAGCCCCTGCACATTTGTACAAATGTGAGAACCGCATCCAGTATATAATACCCATGATGCAGAAGTAGATAAATTTATTTAATAACAAAAATACCTGAAGTTGAAGTCTCTACTCCATTCTTCGTATCTTCCAGGTACTTTGGGCAGTTTCTCTTCCAGTGTCCGGTCTTACCGCAATGGAAGCAGGTGCCTGCCTTTGCTATGCCTCCACTAGGCTTCAAAGCAGCAACTGTGGTTGTGGTTTGGCAACTTCCTTGCTTTTCCCTTTATCACCCTGCTTGGTGGGCCTTTTTGTTCTGTCTCTTTCCATTTCCGATCATCAGAATGGACTTCCCTTTTGACTTCAGATTCTGCTCGGCAGTTCTTAACATGGCGAGCAGTTCAGGAAGAGATTTGTCCATATCAATCATATTGAAATTTAGGACAAATTGACTGAAACTATCTGGCAACGATTGCAAGATCAAATCAGTCGCAAGTTCCTTTTCGAGGGAAAACCTAATCTCTCAAGGTTTTCCACATACCCAATCATCTTGAGTACATGGGGACCTACAGGGCTCCCTCAGCTAACTTGCTTTGGAAAAGGGCTTTTGAAACTTCAAACCTCTCATGCCTTGCTTGCTCTTGATAGAGCAGCTTCAGGTGTTCGATCATATCGAACGCTGACATGTTCTCATGTTGCTTTTGCAATTCTGAGTTCATGGTAGCCAGCATGAGACAAGCAGTTTCATTGGCATCATCGACATGCTTCTTATAAGCATCTCTTTCTGCCTTAGGTGCAGAACTAGGAGTTCCTCTTCAGGAACAGGTGTCTCCAAGACATACAACGTTTTATCATGTTTGAGGACAATCCTCAGTTTCGGTGCCAATCCAGGAAATTTGTCCCAGACAATTTTTCCTTGTCAAGATTGATCGCAAGATGTAGATTACCATGACAACAAACACCTCTAACAACATCTTGCGATCAATCCTTGACAAGGAAAAATTGTCTGGGACAAATTTCCTGGATTGGCACCGAAACCTGAGGATTGTCCTCAACATGATAAAACGTTGTATGTCTTGGAGACACCTGTTCCTGAAGAGGAACCTCCTAGTTCTGCACCTAAGGCAGAAAGAGATGCTTATAAGAAGCATGTCGATGATGCCAATGAAACTGCTTGTCTCATGCTGGCTACCATGAACTCAGAATTGCAAAAGCAACATGAGAACATGTCAGCGTTCGATATGATCGAACACCTGAAGCTGCTCTATCAAGAGCAAGCAAGGCATGAGAGGTTTGAAGTTTCAAAGCCCTTTTCCAAAGCAAGTTAGCTGAGGGAGCCCCTGTAGTCCCCATGTACTCAAGATGATTGGGTATGTGGAAACCTTGAGAGATTAGGTTTTCCCCTCGAAAGGAACTTGCGACTGATTTGATCTTGCAATCGTTGCCAGATAGTTTCAGTCAATTTGTCCTAAATTTCAATATGATTGATATGGACAAATCTCTTCCTGAACTGCTCGCCATGTTAAGAACTGCCGAGCAGAATCTGAAGTCAAAAGGGAAGTCCATTCTGATGATCGAAATGGAAGAGACAGAACAAAAGGCCCACCAAGCAGGGTGATAAAGGGAAAAGCAAGGAAGTTGCCAAACCCAAACCCACAGTTGCTGCTTTGAAGCCTAGTGGAGGCATAGCAAAGCAGGCACCTGCTTCCATTGCGGTAAACCGGACACTGGAAGAGAAACTGCCCAAAGTACCTGAAGATACGAGAATGGAGTAGAGACTTCAACTTCAGGTATTTTTGTTATTAAATAAATTATCTACTTCTGCATCATGGTATTATATACTGGATGCGTTCTCACATTTGTACAAATGTGCAGGGGCTGAAAAGGAGTAGAGATTGGCAAAGGTGAAGTTGACCTACGAGTGGCATGGAGCAAAGGTTGCTACTTTAGCCGTAGGATCTTATGTATTGACTTTACCTAGTGGTTTTATAATTCAGTTAGAGAACTGTTATTATGCACCTGCAATTAGCAGGAATATTATTTCCATTCTTGTCTGGACAAGTTTGGTTTTTCATTTATAATAAAGAACAATTGTTTCTCAATTTATTGAATGATATATTTTATGCTACTGCACAAATGAGCAATGGACTATATGTCCTTGATCTCAAAATGCCTATTAATAACATTAATACTAAAGGGTGAAACCTAACGAGTTAAAACCAACTAGGTAAGAATATTAAACTCTTCGATCAGATCGAGGTGGTGAGTATTTAAGCCTAGAGTTTGATCCATCTGAAAGAGTGTGGGATCCTATCCCAACTTACTCCTCCTGGAACACCCCAATGGAATGGTGCATCTGAGAGAAGAAATCGAACCCTGTTAGACATGGTCCGATCCATGATGAGTCACGCCGATCTTCCAACTCCTTTTGGGCACATTGCAGCAGCTTACACACTTTAACCGTGTTCCATCCAAAAAGGTTGAGAAGACACCATATGAGATATGGAGTGGTAAGAAACCACATATTCTTACATAAGATTTGGGGTTGCGAGGTTTATGTGAAACGACAAATTTCAACTAAGCTTAGAGCCCAAATCTGACAAATGCTTATTTGTGGGGTATCCTAAAGAACAAGAGG
>NW_026113883.1:0-3350 GCF_024323335.1 Lathyrus oleraceus
GGAAGCATGACACCTCATCTTCGGAGCCAGAGCTCCAGTCTCTTCTTCGGTGGACCTCATCGGACTGGTCCACCATCAACCATCACCAAAATGAAAAATCAAGACATGGATTTATAGAAAAAATGCTCAAGAGCTCGAATCTGGCCTCAATTTTGTCCAATTCCAAGTATATGAAAAGATACAGGGATTTGGATTTTGAGGATCATGAACTGTGTTGCTTCGATTTTGACCTCAAAGCAACTCAATCTTATTGCCTATATTGGTAGGACTTCAGCAAACCAATAAGCAGTCAAAATGGATGAGAAATGAGGGAGAATTGAAGAAGAAAACTTTCTAAAATCTCACCTTCGAGGAGCTTCAGATTGGCTTGATCTTGCTTCTAATTGGCTTCGCTTGACTCTAGAAGCTGCAGAAGATGATTGAATGGTTAGAAATCTTGGACTCTTGGAGTTTCAATCCTAAAATAGAAGGAGAATTGAAACTCGGTTTCTCAAGAAACCTTCAAGATTGTTCTAGCGGTAAATTCATGATCATCAAGCTATGGATAAGCTAGACATCAAATAACAAGAGTCGTCACCGCGCTTTTATTGTTTCCAAGGGAAAAGGGAAAAAGTACGAACAAAACCAAAAGTAAGAAGTTTTCAAATCAAAACTAATAAAATGTCAGAGATTACAGGTAAAGGGATTGGTTACACAGAGGGAAGGTGTTAGCACCCAAAGTGTCCTAGGTACTCCTAGGGAGCCCTTTTGTGTGCATATGTATTTGGTACAAAATGATGTTTACAAACAATAGAATGGGTGGATGAGAAAAGAATTCATTAATTATGTTTTGTGTTTGACAAGACCTTCGGACTTGTGCCTACGTACCAACATAAAAAATGAGGGATCAAAACCTCGTAGTTCGTGATACAAATTTCAAAGTGAGTGAATTGTTTTAACAAAAATTAAGTTTGAAAGGCACAAAGGCCTAAAATGGTTTGAATGAGTTAGTTCTTTTTGGCTTTTGAAAGTTTTAGGTCAAGTATAGTTAAGTCTATTTACAAGTTTGATTAAGAAAAGAAGTTGAAAATGCAATGACATAAGGCCAAAGTTTCTAGTTTGCAAAGTGGTCAAAATTTAGAAAATAACAAGTTCAAGCAAATAAGTTTTTTTGAAAGGAGGAAGAGATTTTGAAATTAAAGAAATGGGGAGGAGATGAAGAGACTAATCCTATGCACAAAATTAAAAGTTAAGAGTTAAAAAGATCTGACCGATGGGTAGCAATCCAATAGGCAAGAATGCCATATAGAAACCAAATTCCCTTGGACATTTAGAATCAAGCAACACAAAAATGCACAATTATATCAATATTGAAGAGCAAGGCACCAAATAAAGATTACACATCCAAGCTTAGCAACTCCATGATCTTCTTCAAGATAGCTCAGGTAACAGATGAATCACAAGTCACATGTTCAAAATAACAGCTTCACAATTATCATATGCAGATGAACTCAAAGGGATCTCCAAAGATGTATCAGATGAAGTTTCAAATTGCAATGACTTGGTTTCACAAATTTGGCATTGGCCAAGTCCGTTATCATAGGAATGTTGCCTAATTTCTAAGCCCATTTGTCCAAGATCAAGTCAACAGTCCACACAAAAGTTTTTAAGGTTTTGTTCTTATTATGTTTTTTTTTTTTTTTTTTTTTTTTTCTACATAATAAGAACAAAAACCTTAAAAAACTTTTGTGTGGACTGTTGACTTGATCTTGGACAAATGGGCTTAGAAATTAGGCAACATTCCTATGATAAAGGACTTGGCCAATGCCAAATTTTGTGAAACCAAGTCATTGCAATTTGAAACTTCATCTGATACATCTTTGGAGATCCCTTGAGTTCATCTGCAATATGATAATTGTGAAGCTGTTATTTTGAACATGTGACTGTGAATTCATCTGTACCTGAGCTATCTTGAAGAAGATCATGGAGTTGCTAAGCTTGGATGTGGTAATCTTATTTGGTGCCTTGCTCTTCAATATTGATATAATGTGCATTTTTGTGTGCTTGATTCTAAATGTCCAAGGAATTTGGGTTTCTATATGGCATTCTGCCTATTGGATTGCTACCCATCGGTCAGATCTTTAACTCTTAACTTTTAATTTGTGCATAGGATTAGTCTCTTCATCTCCTCCCCATTTCTTAATTTCAAAATCTCTTCCTCCTTTCAAAAAAACTTATTTGCTTGAACTGTTATTTTCTAAATTTTGACCACTTTGCAAACTAGAAACTTTGGCCTTATGTCATTGCATTTTCAAACTTCTTTTCTTAATCAAACTTGTAAATAGACTTAACTATACTTGACCTAAAACTTTCAAAAGCCAAAAAGAACTAACTCATTCAAACCATTTTAGGCCTTTGTGCCTTTCAAACTTAATTTTTGTTAAAAACAATTCACTCACTTTGAAATTTGTATCACGAACTACGAGGTTTGATCCTCATTTTTTATGTTGGTACGTAGGCACAAGTCCGAAGGTCTTGTCAAACACAAAAACATAATAATGAATTCTTTCTCATCCACCCATTCTATTTGTTTGTAAACATCATTGTACCAAATACATATGCACACAAAAAGGGCTCCCTAGGAGTACCTAGGACACTTTGGGTGCTAACACTTCCCTCTGTGTAACCAATCCCTTTACCTGTAATCTCTGACATTTTATAGTTTTGATTTGAAAACTTCTTACTTTGGGTTTGTTCGTACTTTTTCCCTTTTCCCTTGGAAACAATAAAAGCGCGGTGAGACTCTTGTTATTTGATGTCTAGCTTATCCATAGCTTGATGATCATGAATTTACCGCTAGAACAATCTTGAAGGTTTCTTGAGAAACCGAGTTTCAATTCTCCTTCTATTTTAGGATTGAAACTCCAAGAGTCCAAGATTTCTAACCATTCAAATCATCTTCTGCAAGCTTCTAGAGTCAAGCGAAGCAAATTAGAAGCAAGATCAAGCCAATCTGAAGCTCCTCGAAGGTGAGATTTTAGAAAGTTTTCTTCTTCAATTCTCCCTCATTTCTCATCCATTTGACTGATTATTGGTTTGCTGAAGTCCTACCAATATAGGCAATAAGATTGAGTTGCTTTGAGGTCAAAATCGAAGCAACACAGTTCATGATCCTCAAAATCCAAATCCCTGTATCTTTCATATACTTGGAATTGGACAAAATTGAGGCCAGATTCGAGCTCTTGAGCATTTTTTTTATAAATCCATGTCTGATTTTTCATTTTGGTGATGGTTGATGGTGGACCAGTCCGATGAGGGCCACCGAAGAAGAAGACTGGAGCTCTGGCTCCGAAGATGAGGTGTCATGCTCA
>NW_026113884.1:0-3341 GCF_024323335.1 Lathyrus oleraceus
CTCTAATAAAAAACTCAAAATATTAATCCCTATCTAAACACTTTTTCAATAAAGATGGAAGTGGAACGTGGTGTATACCACGCACTCCTGAGACTAGGATTCGAGATGTATATCTCGCCAATCCTAGCTCTCGCCATCATCTAAATTTATCCACTTTGCTCTCTCAAACACTCATTCAAATTTCTCTTAAACGTCCATCAACACTTGATCTAGGGTCAAGTCATTTTCACAACAAAAACCAAAATACCTAATTCTTACTTAACACTTTTTTCAATAAAGGTGGAAAGGGAACATGGTGTATACCATGCACTCCTGAGGTTAAGATTCGAGATGTATGCCTCATCAATCTTAACTCTCGCCATCGTCTAAAATGTCAATGTGGTTTCTTCAAACCCTTTCTCAATCAAATTCAAAACACCTAATTCTTACTAAATACTTTTACAAATAAGATGGAAATGGAACATGGTGTATACCATGCACTCCTGAGGCTAGGATTCGAGATGTATATCTCGCTCATCAAGTTCTCGTCATCACTCAAAACACATCCAACCAACAAAACTCTTTTTTCGCCGCCGTGGCGACTAATCAAAAATCTTTTTCATAAATGGAAGATATATTGTCTTAAGTGATACAAAACAATGTTTCGGCCACGATTGTTGAGTAGAGATAAATGACGCTTTTTCCCGAATGTAGATTTTTAAATCCGTTCGATGTGTGGTATGCGTTCACTCCTCATCTGTTTTGGTAAAACGATGTTTTCGTCGATTAATACAATATAGCTTTCGCTAAAATCGACCAACAAACAAACATTTTTCTACCCAGAACTACGTAAGCCTTGATTTCTCTTTTGAGATACGTAGGAGCAGGATTTGTAAATCTTGTCAGGCCCACTAATAAAAAACTTAGGTTTAGTCCTTCGTTAAAAAAGTTCAAAAACATTTCTTCTCTCTTATATTCTTTCTTTCCCACCTAATAAATCGAAAAGCCTAACATTTCAAACTAACATTAATGCACACAACTGACCTAATGGTTCCCGTTGAGTACAACGGACGTGAGGGTGCTAATACTTCCCCTTGCGTAATCGACTCCCGAACCCTGATATTGGTTGCGATGACCATATCTTATCCTTTCTTTTGTCTTGGGTTTTATCGATATTTCCCCTTTCCTTTTTAGGAATAAATAAAGTTCGGTGGCGACTCTGTTCAGTCCATCATTGCGAGCGTGCGATCGCGATTCGCTTTGAAGTCGTATCCCCTTTTTTTCGAGGTGCGACACATAGTGTTTTAGAGCCAACAGGTATTTTGGAAGTTGTTTATAAGACTCCTCCCAATTGCCAAACACTTTTTCAACAGCTTTTGTTCTAGCTATTCATGCCTTCCTATATGATGGAGTGTACTCGTACTCTGTTTGCAAACCATGTGGAAAGACCTACACCCTAATATGCGAGATTATTATACTCACTTTAACGACGGATTATCGCCAATGACAGATAATACTTCATCGCATATTAGTTGAGAGCTTAATTTATGATGATCCTGCATTGGGTTGTCAGCATGCATGTGTGATTTGGACCCATTGATCCAATCTCCCAAGACTCGCTCCTCTTCCGGTACGAAGCTGACAACCTAAACGGTAGTGCTCATTTGGACAAAATTGTCCAAATGAGCACTACCGTTTTAGGTTGTCAGCTTCGTACCGGAAGAGGAGCGAGTCTTGGGAGATTGGATCAATGGGTCCAAATCACACATGCATGCTGACAAACCCAATGCAGGATCATCATAAATTAAGCTCTCAACTAATATGCGATGAAGTATTATCTGTCATTGGCGATAATCCGTCGTTAAAGGTGAGTATAATAATCTCGCATATTAGTTTTTTTTCCCTCTAGATTCGGGTGTAGAGTCTTTCCCCATGTTTGGCAGAGTACGAGTACACTCCATCATATAGGAAGGCATGAATAGCTAGAACAAAAGCTGTTGAAAAAGTGTTTGGCAATTGGGAGGAGTCTTATAAACAACTTCCAAAATACCTGTTGGCTCTAAAACACTATGTGTCGCACCTCGAAAAAAAGGGGATACGACTTCAAAGCGAATCGCGATCGCACGCTCGCAATGATGGACTGAACAGAGTCGCCACCGAACTTTATTTATTCCTAAAAAGGAAAGGGAAATATCGATAAAACCCAAGACAAAAGAAAGGATAAGATATGGTCTCGCAACCAATATCAGGGTTCGGGAGTCGATTACGCAAGGGGAAGTATTAGCACCCCTCACGTCCGTTGTACTCAACGGGAACCATTAGGTCAGTTGTGTGCATTAATGTTAGTTTGAAATGTTAGGCTTTTCGATTTATTAGGTGGGAAAGAAAGAATATAAGAGAGAAGAAATGTTTTTGAACTTTTTTAACGAAGGACTAAACCTAAGTTTTTTATTAGTGGGCCTGACAAGATTTACAAATCCTGCTCCTACGTATCTCAAAAGAGAAATCAAGGCTTACGTAGTTCTGGGTAGAAAAATGTTTGTTTGTTGGTCGATTTTAGCGAAAGCTATATTGTATTAATCGACGAAAACATCGTTTACCCAAAACAGATGAGGAGTGAACGCATACCACACATCGAACGGATTTAAAAATCTACATTCGGAAAAGCGTCATTTATCTCTACTCACAATCGTGGCCGAAACATTGTTTTGTTGTATCACTTAAGACAATATATCTTCCATTTATGAAAAGATTTTTGATTAGTCGCACGGCGGCGAAAAAGAGTTTTGTTGGTTGGATGTGGTTTTGAGTGATGACGAGAACTTGATGAGCGAGATATACATCTCGAATCCTAGCCTCAGGAGTGCATGGTATACACCATGTTCCATTTCCATCTTATTTGTAAAGTATTTAGTAAGAATTAGGTGTTTTGAATTTGATTGAGAAAGGGTTTGAAGAAACCACATTGACAATTTTAGACGATGGCGAGAGTTAAGATTGATGAGGCATACATCTCGAATCTTAACCTCAGGAGTGCATGGTATACACCATGTTCCATTTCCACCTTTATTGAAAAAGTGTTAAGTAAGAATTAGGTATTTTGGTTTTTGTTGTGAAAATGACTTGACCCTAGATCAAGTGTTGATGGACGTTTAAGAGAAATTTGAATGAGTGTTTGAGAGAGCAAAGTGGATAAATTTAGATGATGGCGAGAGCTAGGATTGGCGAGATATACATCTCGAATCCTAGTCTCAGGAGTGCGTGGTATACACCACGTTCCACTTCCATCTTTATTGAAAAAGTGTTTAGATAGGGATTATATTTTTGAGTTTTTTATTAGAGAAAATGGCTTGACGTTGAAT
>NW_026113885.1:0-3336 GCF_024323335.1 Lathyrus oleraceus
TGTGTGAATGATGAAAATGATGTTGTTAAACCCATGGAATTTGATTAAATTATGTGCATGATGAAAATGTTGTTGTTACACCTATGAAATTTGATTGAATTGTGGGAATGATGAAAACATTGTTTTTAAATCTATGAAATTTGATTGAATTGTGGAAATGATGAAATGTTGATGTGAAACCCATGAAATTTGATTGAATTGTGTGAATAATGAAAATGTTGATGTTAAACCTAAGAAGTTTGATTGAATTGTGTGGATGATGAAAATGTTAATGTTAAACCCATGAAATTTGATTGAATTGTGTGAATGACAAAAAATTTGTTGTTAAACCCATAAAATTTGATTGAATTGTGGGAATGCTGAAAATGTTGTTGTTAAACCCATGAAGTTTGATTGAATTGTAGGAATGATGAAAATAATTATGTTAAACCCATGAAATTTGATTATTGTGGGAATGATGAAATGTTGATGTTAAACCTATGAAATTGATTGAATTATGTGAATGATAAAAAATTGTTGTTAACCCATAAATTTGATTGAATTGTCTGAATGATGAAGATTTTGTTGTTAAACCCATGAAATTTGATTGAATTGTGTGAATGATGAAAATGTTGCTGTTAAACCCATGAAATTTGATTGAATTATGTGTATAAGGAAAATGTTGTTGTTAAACCTATGCAATTTGATTGAGTTGTGGGAATGATGAAAACATTGTTCTGAAACCTATGAAATTTGATTGAGTTGTGGAAATGATGAAATTTTGAAGATAAACCCATGAAATTTGATTGAATTGTGTGAATAATGAAATTGTTGTTGTTAAACCCATGAAATTTGATTGAATTATGTGAATGATATAGATTTTGTTGTTAAACCCATGAAATTTGATTGAATTGTTTGAATGATGAAAATTTTGTTGTTAAACCCATGAAATTTGATTGAATTGTGTGAATGATGAAAATGTTGTTGTTAAACCCATAAAATTTGATTGAATTTTGGGAATGATTAAAATGATGATGTTAAACCCATGAAATTTGATTGAATTGTGGGAATGATGAAAATGTTGATGTTAAACCCATGAAATTTGATTGAAATGTGGGGATGATGAAAATGTTGTTGTTAAACCCATGAAATTTGATTGAATTGTGGGAATGATGAAAATGATGATGTTAAACCCATGAAATTTGATTGAATTATGTGAATGATAAAAAATTTGTTGTTTAAACCAAAAAATTGATTGAATTATGTGAATGATGAAGATTTGTTTTTATATCCATAAAATTTGATTGAATTATGTGAATGATGAAAGATTGTGTTAAACCCATAAAACTTGATTGAATTGTGGGGTTGATGAAAATTTTGATGTTAAACCCATGAAATTTGATTGAATTGTGTGAATGATGAAAATGTTGTTGTTAAACCCATGAAATTTGATTGAATTGTGGGAATGATTAAAATGATGATGTTAAACCCATGAAATTTGATTGAATTATGTGAATGATGAAAATGATGATGTTAAACCCATTAAATTTAATTGAATTGTGGGAATAATGAAATTGTTGTTGTTAAACCCATGAAATTTGATTGAATTATGTGAATGATGAAGATTTTGTTGTTAAACCTATAAGATTTGATTGAATTGTTTGAATGATGAAAATTTTGTTGTTAAACCCATGAAATTTGATTGAGTTGTGTGAATGATGAAAATGTTGTTGTTAAACCCAAGAAGTTTGATTGAATTGTGGGGATGATGAAAATGTTAATGTTAAACCCATGTAATTTGATTGAATTGTGTAAATGATAAAAAAATTTGTTGTTAAACCCATAAAATTTGATTGAATTGTGGGAATGCTGAAAATGTTGTTGTTAAACCCATGAAGTTTGATTGAATTGTAGGAATGATGAAAATAATTATGTTAAACCCATGAAATTTGATTAAATTGTGGGAATGATGAAAATGTTGATGTTAAACCTATGAAAATTGATTGAATTATGTGAATGATAAAAAAATTGTTGTTAACCCATAATATTTGATTGAATTGTCTGAATGATGAAGATTTTGTTGTTAAACCCATGAAATTTGATTGAATTGTGTGAATGATGAAAATGTGTGTTAAACCATGGAATTTGATTAAATTATGTGCATGATGAAAATGTTGTTGTTACACCTATGAAATTTGATTGAATTGTGGGAATGATGAAAACATTGTTTTTAAATCTATGAAATTTGATTGAATTGTGGAAATGATGAAATGTTGATGTGAAACCCATGAAATTTGATTGAATTGTGTGAATAATGAAAATGTTGATGTTAAACCTAAGAAGTTTGATTGAATTGTGTGGATGATGAAAATGTTAATGTTAAACCCATGAAATTTGATTGAATTGTGTGAATGACAAAAAATTTGTTGTTAAACCCATAAAATTTGATTGAATTGTGGGAATGCTGAAAATGTTGTTGTTAAACCCATGAAGTTTGATTGAATTGTAGGAATGATGAAAATAATTATGTTAAACCCATGAAATTTGATTAAATTGTGGGAATGATGAAAATGTTGATGTTAAACCTATGAAAATTGATTGAATTATGTGAATGATAAAAAAATTGTTGTTAACCCATAATATTTGATTGAATTGTCTGAATGATGAAGATTTGTTGTTAAACCCATGAAATTTGATTGAATTGTGTGAATGATGAAAATGTTGCTGTTAAACCCATGAAATTTGATTGAATTATGTGTATAATGAAAATGTTGTTGTTAAACCTATGCAATTTGATTGAGTTGTGGAATGATGAAAACATTGTTCTTAAACCTATGAAATTGATTGAGTTGTGGAAATGATGAAATTGAAGTTAAACCCATGAAATTTGATTGAATTGTGTGAATAATGAAATTGTTGTTGTTAAACCCATGAAATTTGATTGAATTATGTGAATGATGAAATTTGTTGTTAACCTATAAGATTTGATTGAATTGTTTGAATGATGAAAATTTTGTTGTTAAACCCATGAAATTTGATTGAATTGTGTGAATGATGAAAATGTTGTTGTTAAACCCATAAAATTTGATTGAATTTTGGGAATGATTAAAATGATGATGTTAAACCCATGAAATTTGATTGAATTGTGGGAATGATGAAAATGTTGATGTTAAACCCATGAAATTTGATTGAATTGTGGGGATGATGAAAATGTTGTTGTTAAACCCATGAAATTTGATTGAATTGTGGGAATGATGAAAATGATGATGTTAAACCCATGAAATTTGATTGAATTATGTGAATGATAAAAATTTTGTTGTTAAACCCAAAAAATTGTATTGAATTATGTGAATGATG
>NW_026113886.1:0-3335 GCF_024323335.1 Lathyrus oleraceus
CGACAATTCAATCAAATTTCATGGGTTTAACAACAACATTTTCATTTTACACAATTCAATCAAATTTCTTGGGTTTAACATCAACATTTCATCATTTCCACCATTCAATCAAATTTCATAGGTTAACAACAACATTTCATCATTCCCACAATTCATTCAAATTTCATGGGTTTAACATTATCATTTTCATCATTCACACAGTTCAATCAAATTTATGGGTTTAACATCAACATTTCATCATTTCCACAATTCAATCAAATTTCATAGGTTTAACAACAACATTTTCATCATTCACACAATTCAATCAAATTTCATAGGTTTAACAACAACATTTCATCATTCCCTTAATTCAATCAAATTTCATCGGTTTAACATCAACATTTTCATCATTCACACAATTCAATTAGATTTTAAGGGTTTAACAAAAATTTTATCATTCATATATTTCAATCAAATTTCATGGTTTAACAACAATATTTTCATTAATCACACAATTCAATCAAATTTCATGGGTTTAACATCATCATTTTCATCATTCCCACAATTCAATCAAATTTCATGGGTTTAACATCAACATTTTCATCATTCCCACAATTCAATCAAAATTCATGTGTTTAATAACAACATTTCCATTATTCCCACAATTCAATCAAATTTCATGGGTTTAACAACAACATTTTCATTTTTCACACAATTCAATCAAATTTCTTGGGTTTAACATCAACATTTCATCATTTCCACTATTCAATCAATTTCATAGGTTTAACAACAACATTTTCATCATTCCCACAATTCAATCAAATTTCATGGGTTTAACATCATCATTTTCATCATTCGCACAGTTCAATCAAATTTCATTGGTTTAACATCAACATTTCATCATTTCCACAATTCAATCAAATTTCAAAGGTTTAACAACAACATTTTTATCATTCACACAATTCAATAAAATTTCATAGGTTTAACAACAACACTTTCATCATTCCCATAATTCAATCAAATTTCATGGGTTTAACATCATCGTTTTCGTCATTCACACAGTTCAATCAAATTTCATGGGTTTAACATCAACATTTCATCATTTCCATAATTCAATCAAATTTCATAGGTTTAACAACAACCTTTTCATAATTTACACAATTCAATCAAATTTTATAGGTTTAACAACAACATTTTCATCATCCCCATAATTCAACCAAATTTCATGGGTTTAACAACAACATTTTCATCATTCCCACAATTCAATCAAATTTCATGGGTTTAACATCAACATTTTAATCATTCCCATAATTCAATCAAATTTCATGGGTTTAACAAAAACATTTCTATCATTCACACAATTCAATCAAATTTTAGGGTTTAACAACAACATTTTCATCATTCCCACAATTCAATCAAATTTCATGGGTTTAACATCAACATTTTCATCATTCCCACAATTCAATCAAAATTCATGTGTTTAATAACAACATTTCCATTATTCCGACAATTCAATCAAATTTCATGGGTTTAACAACAACATTTTCATTTTTTACACAATTCAATCAAATTTCTTGGGTTTAACATCAACATTTCATCATTTCCACCATTCAATCAAATTTCATAGGTTTAACAACAACATTTTCATCATTCCCACAATTCATTCAAATTTCATGGGTTTAACATTATCATTTTCATCATTCACACAGTTCAATCAAATTTTATGGGTTTAACATCAACATTTCATCATTTCCACAATTCAATCAAATTTCATAGGTTTAACAACAACATTTTCATCATTCACACAATTCAATCAAATTTCATAGGTTTAACAACAACACTTTCATCATTCCCTTAATTCAATCAAATTTCATCGGTTTAACATCAACATTTTCATCATTCACACAATTCAATTAGATTTTAAGGGTTTAACAAAATAATTTTTATCATTCATATATTTCAATCAAATTTCATGGTTTTAACAACAATATTTTCATTTAATCACACAATTCAATCAAATTTCATGGGTTTAACATCATCATTTTCATCATTCCCACAATTCAATCAAATTTCATGGGTTAACATCAACATTTCATCATTCCCACAATTCAATCAAAATTCATGGGTTTAATAACAACATTTCCATTATTCCCACAATTCAATCAAATTTCATGGGTTTAACAACAACATTTTCATTTTTCACACAATTCAATCAAATTTCTTGGGTTTAACATCAACATTTCATCATTTCCACTATTTAATCAATTTCATAGGTTTAACAACAACATTTTCATCATTCCCACAATTCAATCAAATTCATGGGTTTAACATCATCATTTTCATCATTCGCACAGTTCAATCAAATTTCAGGGTTTAACATCAACATTTCATCATTTCCACAATTCAATCAAATTTCAAAGGTTTAACAACAACATTTTATCATTCACACAATTCAATAAAATTTCATAGGTTAACAAAAACATTCATCATTCACATAATTCAATCAAATTTCATGGGTTTAACATCATCATTTTCGTCATTCACACAGTTCAATCAAATTTCATGGGTTTAACATCAACATTTCATCATTTCCACAATTCAATCAAATTTCATAGGTTTAACAACAACATTTCATAATTTACACAATTCAATCAAATTTATAGGTTTAACAACAACATTTTCATCATCCCCATAATTCAATCAAATTTCATGGGTTTAAAATCACATTTTCATCATTCCACAATTCAATCAAATTTCATGGGTTTAACATCAACATTTTAATCATTCCCACAATTCAATCAAATTTCATGGGTTTAACAAAAACATTCTATCATTCACACAATTCAATCAAATTTCAGGGGTTTAACAACAACATTTCATCATTCACAATCAATCAAATTTCATGGGTTAACATCAACATTTTCATCATTCCCACAATTCAATCAAAATTCATGTGTTAATAACAACATTTCCATTATTCCCACAATTCAATCAATTTCATGGGTTTAACAACAAATTTTCATTTTTACACAATTCAATCAAATTTCTTGGGTTTAACATCAACATTTCATCATTTCCACCATTCAATCAAATTTCATAGGTTTAACAACAACATTTTCATCATTCCCACAATTCATCAAATTTCATGGGTTTAACATTATATT
Organism: Lathyrus oleraceus; assembly: GCF_024323335.1. NCBI lineage: Eukaryota > Viridiplantae > Streptophyta > Magnoliopsida > Fabales > Fabaceae > Lathyrus > Lathyrus oleraceus. Next base: position 3,144 of record NW_026113886.1, read on the forward strand.
TTCATCATTCACACAGTTCAATCAAATTTCATGGGTTTAACATCAACATTTCATCATTTCCACAATTCAATCAAATTTCATAGGTTTAACAACAACATTTTCATCATTCACACAATTCAATCAAATTTCATAGGTTTAACAACAACATTTTCATCATTCCCACAATTCAATCAAATTTCCGGTTTAACATCG
>NW_026113887.1:0-3331 GCF_024323335.1 Lathyrus oleraceus
TGCTGATTTCGCTTGTGTTTGAGCCGTTTATCCAACTTCGAGAAACCATTTTCTTAAAGCAAATCCTATTGTCCTTCAAGAGGCATACTTTGCTTAAGGACAAGCAAGAATCTAGTTGGGGAGAGTTGTTAGATACCCAAAAGTGCTTATTTGAGCCATCAATTAAGGGTATCTTTCACTCTATTTCCTTGCTAAAATTGTCAAAACCACATTTGTTTTACATGAAATGCATTACATTGATAAACAAGCTTGGTGCCTTTGATTTGTGTGTTATTGTGCAGGAAAAGGGCATGAACTAATTGAAAATGAAGACACAAGAAAATTGGCAAAGGAACCAATGAATACAAGCATTCATCAACCTGCTCGCTAGGCGAGCTGCTAGCGAAAAGCTCCAGTAAAATGACAATAAATTCGCTAGGCGAGCTGCTAGCGAAGGTGGTAGCGAGTTCGTTCTGTTTTGGTGAAAAGAGCAGCCAGCACTCACTCGCTAGGCGAAGCTCTAGCGAGTCCCCAGCGAGCATTCCAGTAGCAAAACCTCTCAACCTCGCTGGGCGAAGGTTGGAGCGTGTCCTTCGCTAGGCGAACATGACAGTTCAACAGACCCTGTTTTCTCTGGGCGCAGGTGCCTTTGGTGCCACAATTAGACCCTCGCTAGGCGAGCCTTTCTGCTCGCCTAGCGAGCATGACAGCCCAGTACTACTCTATAAGTAGCAAGTGCCACTTTTGAGCACCATACCTTAGTTTTACTTTATTTTTCCAGCTTTTGCTCTAGAGATATTTTTGACCTAGATTTCATTTCTCTTCATCTTGTAACCATCTTCTACAAAAGAAGGTGGATTCCCATCCAATCTCGATTATCCAACTTGGATGTTGATCAACCTTCTTCCGAAACTTGCCGACCAAGCTACCATGAAAATGAGTAGCTAAGTCATCCATTTTTCAAGGTTAGATGTAGGTGATTACTAGCTTTGGGTGTAAATGTAAGGATCTTCATGTGTAAACTCTTTAATGGTGAATATATGATGAAAACTTTGTTTCTATTTAAAACTCTTTGTGTTGGTTTATGATCGAGAGATGTTTACCAACTCTTGACCTAGGTTTTCATCCAATCTTGTTTGTTAGCTAGAGATAGTAATGAATGATTTTGTTCACCATAAGGTTGAACCAAAAAGTTGTCATTTTGATAGATTGTGTTCGAGAGAAACAATGGATCAAAATGGGAAAACTCACATGTGTGTTCGAGAGAAACATATTGGGAGGACTTTGTGAAATGATTTATCATCTAAAGGAGTTTATAAGATTGTTGACCGAACAAATACATGCAAAGTAATCATTGAACCCTAACTTTGGCAATATTTCTCATTTAATAAAACCATAACTTTTACCGCAATTTAATACCTTTGTATGCAAGATAACGTGACAACCAATCAAACCCTATTGTTACTTGAGCTAGAATTAATACAACCATCGAACGGCGGTGATATCTTACAATCTCTGTGGATACGATAACAAAAACCCGACACGTAAATTTACAACTAACAGATGTCTATCCTTACAATGGGCGAATCGCACAGAGGAACAATTGAAAACATAGCAACTTATGTAAGCGTTTTATTATTTTGTTATTTGTCTAGAGTACCTTTTAATAACATATCAACTTAGTAAAGTATTTTGTTGTTGAAACAACAAAATACTTTACTAAGTTGATATGTTATTAAAAGGTACTCTAGACAAATAACAAAATAATAAAACGCTTACATAAGTTGCTATGTTTTCAATTGTTCCTCTGTTGTTAGTTGTAAATTTACGTGTCGGGTTTTTGTTATCGTATCCACAGAGATTGTAAGATATCACCGCCGTTCGATGGTTGTATTAATTCTAGCTCAAGTAACAATAGGGTTTTGATTGGTTGTCACGTTATCTTGCATACAAAGGTATTAAATTGCGGTAAAAGTTATGGTTTTATTAAATGAGAAATATTGCCAAAGTTAGGGTTCAATGATTACTTTGCATGTATTTGTTCGGTCAACAATCTTATAAACTCCTTTAGATGATAAATCATTTCACAAGTCCTCCCAATATGTTTCTCTCGAACACACATTGTGAGTTTTCCCATTTTGATCCATTGTTTCTCTCGAACACAATCTATCAAAATGACAACTTTTTGGTTCAACCTTATGGTGAACAAAATCATTCATTACTATCTCTAGCTAACAAACAAGATTGGATGAAACCTAGGTCAAGAGTTGGTAAACATCTCTCGATCATAAACCAACACAAAGAGTTTTAAATAGAAACAAGTTTTCATCATATATTCACCATTAAAGAGTTTACACATGAAGATCCTTACATTTACACCCAAAGCTAGTAATCACCTACATCTAACCTTGAAAAATGGATGACTTAGCTACTCATTTTCATGGTAGCTTGGTCGGCAAGTTTCGGAAGAAGGTTGATCAACATCCAAGTTGGATAATCGAGATTGGATGGGAATCCACCTTCTTTTTGTAGAAGATGGTTACAAGATGAAGAGAAATGAAATCTAGGTCAAAATATCTCTAGAGCAAAAGCTGGAAAAATAAAGTAAAACTAAGGTATGGTGCTCAAAAGTGGCACTTGCTACTTATAGAGTAGTACTGGGCTGTCATGCTCGCTAGGCGAGCAGAAAGGCTCGCCTAGCGAGGGTCTAATTGTGGCACCAAAGGCACCTGCGCCCAGAGAAAACAGGGTCTGTTGAACTGTCATGTTCGCCTAGCGAAGGACACGCTCCAACCTTCGCCCCAGCGAGGTTGAGAGGTTTTGCTACTGGAATGCTCGCTGGGGACTCGCTAGAGCTTCGCCTAGCGAGTGAGTGCTGGCTGCTCTTTTCACCAAAACAGAACGAACTCGCTACCACCTTCGCTAGCAGCTCGCCTAGCGAATTTATTGTCATTTTACTGGAGCTTTTCGCTAGCAGCTCGCCTAGCGAGCAGGTTGATGAATGCTTGTATTCATTGGTTCCTTTGCCAATTTTCTTGTGTCTTCATTTTCAATTAGTTCATGCCCTTTTCCTGCACAATAACACACAAATCAAAGGCACCAAGCTTGTTTATCAATGTAATGCATTTCATGTAAAACAAATGTGGTTTTGACAATTTTAGCAAGGAAATAGAGTGAAAGATACCCTTAATTGATGGCTCAAATAAGCACTTTTGGGTATCTAACACTCTCCCCAACTAGATTCTTGCTTGTCCTTAAGCAAAGTATGCCTCTTGAAGGACAATAGGATTTGCTTTAAGAAAATGGTTTCTCCGAAGTTGGATAAACGGCTCAAACACAAGCGAAATCAGCA
>NW_026113888.1:0-3329 GCF_024323335.1 Lathyrus oleraceus
TTAAACCTATGAAATTTGATTGAATTGTGTGAATGATGAAAATGTGTTGTTAAACCCATGAAATTTGACTGAATTGTGGGAATGATGAAACATTGATGTTTAAACCTATGAAATTTGACTGAATTGTGTGAATGATGAAAATGTTGTTGTTAAACCCATGATATTTGATTGAATTGTGCGAATGATTGAAAAATGTTGATGTTAAACCTATGAAATTTGATTGAATTGTGCTCTTGAATGATGAAAATGTTGATTTTAAACCTATGAAATTTGATTGAATGTGCGAATGATGAGAAAATGTTGTTTTAAACCTATGAAATTTGATTGAATATGTGAATGATGAGATGTTGTTGCTAAACCTATGAAATTTGATTGAATCGTGTGAATGATGAAAATGTTGTTGTTAAACCTATGAAATTTGATTGAATTGTGTGAATGATGAAAACGTTGATGTTAAACATATGAATTTGATTGAATTGTGCGAATGATGAAGATGTTGTTGTTAAACCTATGAAATTTGATTGAATTGTGTGAATGATGAAAAAATGTTGTTGTTAAACCCATGAAATTTGATTGAATTGTGTGAATGATGAAAATGTTGTTGTTAAACCTATGAATTTTGATTGAATTGTGTGAATGATGAAAATGTTGTTGTTAAACCCATGAAATTTGATTGAATTGTGTGAATGATGAAAAATGTATTGTTAAACCCATAAATTTGATTGAATTGTGTGAATGATGAAAATGTTGATGTTAAACCTATGAAATTTGATTGAATTGTGTGAATGATGAAAAGTTGATGTTAAACCTATGAAATTTGATTGAATGTGCGATGATGAGAAAATGTTGTTGTTAAACCTATGAAATTTGATTGAATTGTGTGAATGATGAAGATGTTGTTTGTTAACCTATGAAATTTGATTGAATTGTGTGAATGATGAAAATGTTGTTGTTAAACCTATGAAATTTGATTGAATTGTGTGAATGATGAAACGTTGATGTTAAACATATGAAATTTGATTGAATTGTGCGAATGATGAAATGTTGTTTTAAACCTATGAAATTTGATTGAATTGTGTGAATGATGAAAATATTGTTGTTAAACCCATGAAATTTGATTGAATTGTGTGAATGATGAAAATGTTGTTGTTAAACCTATGAAATTTGATTGAATTGTGTGAATGATGAAAATGTTGATGTTAAACCTATGAAATTTGATTGAATTGTGCGAATGATGAAATGTTGTTGTTAAACCCATGAAATTTCCGATTGAATTGTGTGAATGATGAAAATTGATGTTAAACATTGAATTTGATTGAATTGTGTGAATGATGAAAATGTTGTTGTTAACCCATGAAAATTTGATTGAATTGTGTGAATGATGAAAACGTTGATGTTAACCTATGAAATTTGATTGAATTGTGTGAATGATGAAAATGTTGATGTTAACCCATGAATTTGATTGAATTGTGTGAATGATGAAACGTTGATGTTAAACCTATGAAATTTGATTGAATTGTGTGAATGATGAAAATTGATGTTAGTTAAACCCATGATATTTGATTGAATTGTGTGAATGATGAAAACGTTGATGTTAAACCTATGAAATTTGATTGAATTGTGTGAATGATGAAAATATTGATGTTAAACCCATGAAATTTGATTGAATTGTGCGAATGATGAAAAAAGTTGTTGTTAAACCTATAAATTTGATTGACATGTGTGAATGATGCAAATGTTGTTGTTAAACCCATTAAATTTGATTGAATTGTGTGAATGATAATGATGTTATTGTCAAACCTATGAAATTTGATTGAATTGTGTGAATGATGAAAATGTTGTTGTTAAACTATGAAATTTGATTGAATTGTGTGAATGATGAAAACGTTGATGTTCAACCTATGAAATTTGATTGAATTGTGTGAATGAGTGAATGATGCAAATGTTGATGTTAAACCTATGAAATTTGATGAATGGTGCGAATGATGAAGAAAATGTTGTTGTTAAAACCTATGAAATTTGATTGAATAATGTGAATGATGAAGATGTTGTTGCTAAACCTATGACATTTGATTGAATTGATTGAATTGTGTGAATGATGAAACGTTGATGTTAAACATATGAAATTTGATTGAATTATGCGAATGATGAAGATGTTGTTGTTAAACCTATGAAATTTGATTGAATTGTGTCAATGATGAAAATATTGTTGTTAAACCCACGAAATTTGATTGAATTGTGCGAGTGATGAAAATGTTGTTGTTAAACCTATGAAATTTGATTGAATTGTGTGAATGATGGAATGTTGATGTTAAACCTATGAAATTTGATTGAATTGTGCGAATGATGCAATGTTGTTGTTAACCCTGAAATTTGATTGAATTGGTGAGTGATGAAAACATTGATGTTAACCTATGAATTGATTGAATGTGTGAATGATGAAAATGTTGTTGTTAAACCCATGATATTTGATTGAATTGTGCGAATGATGAAAACGTTGATCTTAAACCTATGAAATTTGATTGAATTGTGTGAATGATGAAATATTGATGTTAAACCCATGAAATTTGATTGAATTGTGCGAATGATGAAGAGAATGTGGTTGTTAAACCTATGAAATTTGATTGACATGTGTGAATGATGCAAATGTTGTTGTTAACCCCATTAATTTTGATTGAATTGTATGAATGATAAAATGTTATTGTCAACCTATGAAATTTGATTGAATTGTGTGAATGATGAAAATGTTGTTGTTAAACCTATGAATTTGATTGAATTGTGTGAATGATGAAATGTTGTTGTTAAACCTATGAAATTTGATTGAATGTGTGAATGATGAAAATGTTGATGTTAAACCTATGAAATTTGATTGAATTGTGTGAATGATGAAAATGTTGATGTTAAACCTATGAAATTTGATTGAATTGTGTGAATGATGAAGAAATGTTGTTGTTAAACCTATGAAATTTGATTGAATGTGTGAATGATGAAATGTTGTTGTGTTAAACCCATGAATTTGATTGAATTGTGTGAATGATAAGATGTTGTTGTTAAACCTATGAAATTTGATTGAATTGTGTGAATGATGAAATGTTGTTGTTAAACCTATGAAATTTGATTGAATTGTGTGAATGATGAAAATGTTGATGTTAAACCTATGAAATTTGATTGAATTGTGTGAATGATGAAAATGTTGTTGTTAACCCATGAAATTTGATTGAATTGTGTGAATGATGAAAAATGTTGATGTTAAAACCTATGAAATTTGATTGAATTGTGTGAATGATGAAAATGTTGATGTTAAACCTATGAAATTTGATTGAATTGTG
>NW_026113889.1:0-3311 GCF_024323335.1 Lathyrus oleraceus
GAGCAAGCCCTTCTTGTTCGACAAGGTTTGTTAGAAGCGCTGAAAAGAACGGACAAGATGGATGTTTCCCTATCGGAGAAGGAGAAGACAATGATGGTCGAAAATTCCACAACGCCATTGTATTGAGCCTTGGTGATAAGGTTCTTCGACAGGTTTCAAAGGAGAAAACTGCAGTTGGTGTGTGGACAAAACTTGAAAGTTTGTACATGACCAAATTGTTGGTCAATCACCTCTACTTGAAGCAAGCTTTGTATTCATTTAATATGAGTGAAGATAAAACCTTGGTTAAACAACTTGATATGTTCAACAAGTTGATTCTTGATCTTGAAAATATTGAGGTCAAGATTGATGGTAAAATCAGCGTTGTTGCTATTGTGTTCTTTACCTAAGTCTCATGCTCACTTCAAGAAACTCTCTTGTATGGAAGAGGTCTGTTGACCTTTGAAGATGTTCAATCTGCCTTGCACTATAAGGACTTGAACGAACAAAAGGAGCAAAAGTCTTCCACAGTGGTGAAGGTTTGTTCGTTAAGGGAAAATTCTTGAAGAAAGGTGGTAGGTTTGAAAAGAAGAAATGTACATTTCTACAAAATTCTTATGGTGGTAATGATCCTGCTATTAAGTGTTATAATTGTAAGAATGAATGTCATACACAAAAAGTATACCCTGATCGACTGAATAATCATGGTGGAAAGGATAATGGTAATGCGACCATTATGCAGATGGTTGTGAATTATCTAGTGTCATGGTGGTTTCAAGCAGCGACTTTAGCAAGGAGTGGATTTTGGATTCAGTTTGTACTTGGCACATGAATCCAAACAAGGATGTGTTTGAGGAATTATGTGATCAAGATGGTGGATCAGTGCTGCTGAGAAACAACAAAGTATGCAAATTGCATGTGTTAGATCTGTAAGATTTAAGCTCCATGATGATCAATAAGGCTATTGGTTGATGTCAGTAAGTACCTGATCTTAAAAGAAATTTGATTTCTCTTGGTGAATTCGACAAGAAAGGATATGTTTTCAAAGCAGGGGTTGAGGTTGTAAGTGGTTCAGCAGACGTGGCATCCACAAAAACTGTGTCGAAGATTGAGCTATGGCCCAAGAGACTTGGCCATTTCAGTGAAAGAGGCATGGTCGAATTGTCGAAACAAAATCTATTATGTGGTGACAAGGTCAAAAACTAGAGTTCTGTGAACCTTGTGTATTTGATAAATCATGTAGAATGAAGTTTAACAAAGGTAAACAAAGAACACATGGATCCCTTGATTACATTTATGTGATCTTTGGGGGCCTACAAGGAATCCTTCACACTAAGGTGCAAAGTATTTCTTATCCATAGTTGATAATTATTCTATAAGTTATGGGTATTCATTCAGAAAGTTAAGGATGAAACTTTTGAAAATTTCAGAGTTGGAAGACCCTGGTCGAAAACTAAAATGGCAGGAAGGTCAAGAGGTTGAAGACGAACAATGGTCTTCAATTTTACAATGAGGCTTTCGACAACTATTGTGCTGCATTTGGTATTGCAAGGCACATACTACTGTAGGTACTCCCCAACAAAATGGTTTGACTGAAAGGTTTAATCAAACCATTTCGGAAAAGGTTATATGCATGTTGGTTAGTGTTGGATTAAAGAGATGTTTTGAACTGAGGCCTCATTCAAACATCTTCTTTAATCCAACACTAACCAACATGCATATAACCTTTTCCGAAATGGTTTGATTAAACCTTTCAGTCAAACCATTTTGTTGGGGAGTACCTACAGTAGTTATGTGCCTTGCAATACCAATGCAGCACAATAGTTGTCGAAAGCCTCATTGTAAATTGAAGACCATTGTTCGTCTTCAACCTCTTGACCTTCCTGCCATTTTAGTTTTCGACCAGGTCTTCCAACTCTTGAAATTTTCAAAAGTTTCATCCTTAACTTTCTGAATGAATACCCATAACTTTATAGAATAATTATCACTATGGATAAGAAATACTTTGCACCTTAGTGTGAAGGATTCCTTGTAGGCCCCCAAAGATCACATAAATGTAATCAAGGGATCCATGTGTTCTTTGTTTACCTTTGTTAAACTTCATTCTACATGATTTATCAAATACACAAGGTTCACAGAACTCTAGTTTTTTGACCTTGTCACCACATAATAGATTTTGTTTCGACAATTCGACCATGCCTCTTTCACTGAAATGGCCAAGTCTCTTGGGCCATAGCTCAATCTTCGACACAGTTTTTGTGGATGCCACGTCTGCTGAACCACTTACAACCTCAACCCCTGCTTTGAAAACATATCCTTTCTTGTCGAATTCACCAAGAGAAATCAAATTTCTTTTAAGATCAGGTACTTACCTGACATCAACCAATAGCCTTATTGACTCATCATGGAGCTTAAATCTTACAGATCTAACACATGCAATTTTGCATACTTTGTTGTTTCTCAGCAGCACTGATCCACCATCTTGATCACATAATTCCTCAAACACATCCTTGTTTGGATTCATGTGCCAGTACAAACTGAATCCAAAATCCACTCCTTGCTAAAGTCGCTGCTTGAAACCACCATGACACTAGATAATTCACAACCATCTTGCATATGGTCGCATTACCATTATCCTTTCCACCATGATTATTCAGTCGATCAGGGTATACTTTTTTTGTGTATGACATTCATTCTTACAATTATAACACTTAATAGCAGGATCATTACCACCATAAGAATTTTGTAGAAATGTACATTTCTTCTTTTCAACCTACCACCTTTCTTCAAGAATTTTCCCTTAACGAACAAACCTTCACCACTGTGGAAGACTTTTGCTCCTTTTGTTCGTTCAAGTCCTTATAGTGCAAGGCAGATTGAACATCTTCAAAGGTCAACAGACCTCTTCCATACAAGAGAGTTTCTTTGAAGTGAGCATGAGACTTAGGTAAAGAACACAATAGCAACAACGCTGATTTTTACCATCAATCTTGACCTCAATATTTTCAAGATCAAGAATCAACTTGTTGAACATATCAAGTTGTTTAACCAAGGTTTTATCTTCACTCATATTAAATGAATACAAAGCTTGCTTCAAGTAGAGGTGATTGACCAACAATTTGGTCATGTACAAACTTTCAAGTTTTGTCCACACACCAACTGCAGTTTTCTCCTTTGAAACCTGTCGAAGAACCTTATCACCAAGGCTCAATACAATGGCGTTGTGGAATTTTTCGACCATCATTGTCTTCTCCTTCTCCGATAGGGAAACATCCATCTTGTCCGTTCTTTCAGCGCTTCTAACAACCTTGTCGAACAAGAAGGGCTTGCAT
>NW_026113890.1:0-3300 GCF_024323335.1 Lathyrus oleraceus
ATAGAAATGATGATGTTAAACCCATGAAATTTGATTGAATTGTGGGAATGATGAAAATATGATGTTAAACCCATGAAATTTGATTGAGTTTGTGGAATTATAGAAATGATGATGTTAAACCCATGAAATTTGATTGAATTGTGGGAATGATGAAAATGTTGATGTTAACCCATGAAATTTGATTGAGTTGTGGGAATGATAAAATGATGATGTTAAACCCATGAAATTTGATTGAATTGTTTCTTCCTCTCCCCCCTCCTCCCCTCTCCGGGCACACCCTTCCCTTCTGGGAATTATAGAAATGATGATGTTAAACCCATGAAATTTGATTGAATTGTGGGAATGATGAAAATGATGATGTTAAACCCATGAAATTTGATTGAATTGTCGGAATGATGAAATGATGATGTTAAACCCATGAAATTGATTAATTGTGGGATTATAAAAATGATGATGTTAAACCCATGAAATTTGATTGAATTGTGGGAATGATGAAAATGTTGATGTTAAACCCATGAAATTTGATTGAATTGTGAGAATGATGAAAATATTGATGTTAAACCCATGAAATTTGATTGATTGTGGGAATTATTGAAAATGATGATTTAAACCATGAAATTTGATTGAATTGTGGGAATGATGAAAATGTTGATGTTAAACCCATGAAATTTGATTGAGTTGTGGGAATGATGAAAATGTTGATGTTAAACCCATGAAATTTGATTGAATTGTGGGAATTATAGAAATGATGATGTTAAACCCATGAAATTTGATTGAATTGTGGGAATGATGAAAATGTTGATGTTAAACCCATGAAATTTGATTGAATTGTGAGAATGATGAAAATATTGATGTTAAACCCATGAAATTTGATTGAATTGTGGGAATGATGAAAATGATGATGTTAAACCCATGAAATTTGATTGAATTGTGGGAATTATAGAATGATGATGTTAAACCCATGAAATTTGATTGAATTGTGGGAATGATGAAAATGTTGATGTTAAACCCATGAAATTTGATTGAATTGTGGGAATGATGAAAATGATGATGTTAAACCCATGAAATTTGATTGAGTTGTGGGAATTATAGAAATGATGATGTTAAACCCATGAAATTTGATTGAATTGTGGGAATGATGAAAATGATGATGTAAACCCATGAAATTTGATTGAATTGTGGGAATTATAGAAATGATGATGTTTAACCCATGAAATTTGATTGAATTGTGGGAATGATGAAAATGTTGATGTTAAACCCATGAAATTTGATTGATTTGTGGGAATGATGAAAATGATGATGTTAAACCCATGAAATTTGATTGAATGTGGGAATTATAGAAATGATGATGTTAAACCCATGAAATTTGATTGAATTGTGGGAATGATGAAAATGTTGATGTTAAACCCATGAAATTTGATTGAATTGTGGGAATGATGAAATGATGATGTTAACCCATGAAATTTGATTGAATTGTGGGAATTATAGAAATGATGATGTTAAACCCATGAAATTTGATTGAATTGTGGGAATGATGAAAATGTTGATGTTAAACCCATGAAATTTGATTGATTTGTGGGATGATGAAATGATGATGTTAAACCCATGAAATTTGATTGAATTGTGGAATTATAGAAATGATTTGACCCATGAAATTTGATTGAATTGTGGGAATGATGAAAATGTTGATGTTAAACCCATGAAATTTGATTGAGTTGTGAGAATGATGAAATATTGATGTTAAACCCATGAAATTTGATTGAGTTGTGGGAATTATAGAAATGATGATGTTAAACCATGAAATTTGATTGAATTGTGGGAATGATGAAAATGTTGATGTTAAACCCATGAAATTTGATTGAGTTGTGGGAATGATGAAAATGATGATGTTAAACCCATGAAATTTGATTGAATTGTGGGAATATAGAAATGATGATGTTAAACCCATGAAATTTGATTGAATTGTGGGAATGATGAATGATGATGTTAAACCCATGAAATTTGATTGAATTGTGGGAATGATGAAATGTGATGTTAACCCATGAAATTTGATTGAGTTGTGGGATGATGAAAATATTGATGTTAAACCCATGAAATTGATTGAATTGGGAATGATGAAAATATGATGTTACCCATGAAATTGATTGAATGTGTGAATATAATGATGATGTTAAACCCATGAAATTTGATTGAATTGTGGGAATGATGAAATGTTGATGTTAAACCCATGAAATTTGATTGAATTGTGGGAATGATGAAATATTGATGTTAAACCCATGAAATTTGATTGAATTGTGGGAATTATAGAAATGATGATGTTAAACCCATGAAATTTGATTGAATTGTGGGAATGATGAAAATGTTGATGTTAAACCCATGAAATTTGATTGATTGTGGGAATGATGAAAATGATGATGTTAAACCCATGAAATTTGATTGAATTGTGGGAATTATAGAAATGATGATGTTTAACCCATGAAATTTGATTGAATTGTGGGAATGATGAAAATGTTGATGTTAAACCCATGAAATTTGATTGATTTGTGGGAATGATGAAATGATGATGTTAAACCCATGAAATTTGATTGAATTGTGGGAATTATAGAATGATGATGTTAACCCATGAATTTGATTGAATTGTGGGAATGATGAAAATGTTGATGTTAAACCCATGAAATTTGATTGAATTGTGGAATGATGAAAATGATGATGTTAAACCCATGAAATTTGATTGAATTGTGGGAATTATAGAAATGATGATGTTAAACCCATGAAATTTGATTGAATTGTGGGAATGATGAAAATGTTGATGTTAAAAAACCCATGAAATTTGATTGAATTGTGGGAATTATAGAAATGATTGACCCATGAAATTTGATTGAATTGTGGGAATGATGAAAATGTTGATGTTAAACCCATGAAATTTGATTGAATTGTGAGAATGATATGATGAAAATGTTGATGTTAAACCCATGAAATTTGATTGAATTGTGGGAATGATGAAAATGATGATGTTAAACCCATGAAATTTGATTGAATTGTGGGAATTATAGAAATGATGATGTTAAACCCATGAAATTTGATTGAATTGTGGAATGATGAAAATGTTGATGTTAAACCCATGAAATTTGATTGAATTGTGGGAATGATGAAATGATGATGTTAAACCCATGAAATTTGATTGAATTGTGGGAATTATAGAATGATGATGTTAAACCCATGAAATTTGATTGAATTGTGGAATGATAAAATGTTGATGTTAAACCCATGAAATTTGATTGAATTGTGGGAATGATGAAA
>NW_026113891.1:0-3283 GCF_024323335.1 Lathyrus oleraceus
AGATGCAAGCCCTTCTTGTTCGACAAGGTTTGTTAGAAGCGCTGAAAAGAACGGACAAGATGGATTTTCCCTATCGGAGAAGGAGAAGACAATGATGGTCGAAAATTCCACAACGCCATTGTATTGAGCCTTGGTGAAGGTTCTTCGACAGGTTTCAAAGGAGAAACTGCAGTTGGTGTGTGGACAAAACTTGAAAGTTTGTACATGACCAAATTGTTGGTCAATCACCTCTACTTGAAGCAAGCTTTGTATTCATTTAATATGAGTGAAGATAAAACCTTGGTTAAACAACTTGATATGTTCAACAAGTTGATTCTTGATCTTGAAAATATTGAGGTCAAGATTGATGGTAAAATCAGCGTTGTTGCTATTGTGTTCTTTACCTAAGTCTCATGCTCACTTCAAGAAACTCTCTTGTATGGAAGAGGTCTGTTGACCTTTGAAGATGTTCCATCTGCCTTGCACTATAAGGACTTGAACGAACAAAAGGAGCAAAAGTCTTCCACAGTGGTGAAGGTTTGTTCGTTAAGGGAAAATTCTTGAAGAAAGTGGTAGGTTTGAAAAGAAGAAATGTACATTTCTACAAAATTCTTATGGTGGTAATGATCCTGCTATTAAGTGTTATAATTGTAAGAATGAATGTCATACACAAAAAAGTATACCCTGATCGACTGAATAATCATGGTGGAAAGGATAATGGTAATGCGACCATTATGCAGATGGTTGTGAATTATCTAGTGTCATGGTGTTTCAAGCAGCGACTTTAGCAAGGAGTGGATTTTGGATTCGTTTGTACTTGGCACATGAATCCAAACAAGATGTGTTTGAGGAATTATGTGATCAAGATGGTGGATCAGTGCTGCTGAGAAACAACAAAGTATGCAAATTGCATGTGTTAGATCTGTAAGATTTAAGCTCCATGATGAGTCAATAAGGCTATTGGTTGATGTCAGGTAAGTACCTGATCTTAAAAGAATTTGATTTCTCTTGGTGAATTCGACAAGAAAGGATATGTTTTCAAAGCAGGGGTTGAGGTTGTAAGTGGTTCAGCAGACGTGGCATCCACAAAACTGTGTCGAAGATTGAGCTATGGCCCAAGAGACTTGCCATTTCAGTGAAAGAGGCATGGTCGAATTGTCGAAACAAATCTATTATGTGGTGACAAGGTCAAAAACTAGAGTTCTGTGAACCTTGTGTATTTGATAAATCATGTAGAATGAAGTTTAACAAGGTAAACAAAGAACACATGGATCCCTTGATTACATTTATGTGATCTTTGGGGGCCTACAAGGAATCCTTCACACTAAGTGCAAAGTATTTCTTATCCATAGTTGATAATTATTCTATAAGTTATGGGTATTCATTCAGAAAGTTAAGGATGAAACTTTTGAAAATTTCAGAGTTGGAAGACCCTGGTCGAAAACTAAAATGGCAGGAAGGTCAAGAGGTTGAAGACGAACAATGGTCTTCAATTTTACAATGAGGCTTCGACAACTATTGTGCTGCATTTGGTATTGCAAGGCACATAACTACTGTAGTACTCCCCACAAAATGGTTTGACTGAAAGGTTTAATCAACCATTTCGGAAAAGGTTATGCATGTTGGTTAGTGTTGGATTAAAGAAGATGTTTTGAACTGAGGCCTCATTTCAAACATCTTCTTTAATCCAACACTACCACATGCATATAACCTTTTCCGAAATGGTTTGATTAAACCTTTCAGTCAAACCATTTTTTTGGGGAGTACCTACAGTAGTTATGTGCCTTGCAATACCAATGCAGCACAATAGTTGTCGAAAGCCTCATTGTAAAATTGAAGACCATTGTTCGTCTTCAACCTCTTGACCTTCCTGCCATTTTAGTTTTCGACCAGGGTCTTCCAACTCTTGAAATTTTCAAAGTTTCATCCTTAACTTTCTGAATGAATACCCATAACTTTATAGAATAATTATCACTATGGATAAGAAATACTTTGCACCTTAGTGTGAAGGATTCCTTGTAGGCCCCCAAAGATCACATAAATGTAATCAAGGGATCCATGTGTTCTTTGTTTACCTTTGTTAAACTTCATTCTACATGATTTATCAAATACACAAGGTTCACAGAACTCTAGTTTTTTGACCTTGTCACCACATATAGATTTTGTTTCGACAATTCGACCATGCCTCTTTCACTGAAATGGCCAAGTCTCTTGGGCCATAGCTCAATCTTCGACACAGTTTTTGTGGATGCCACGTCTGCTGACCACTTACAACCTCAACCCCTGCTTTGAAACATATCCTTTCTTGTCGAATTCACCAAGAGAAATCAAATTTCTTTTAAGATCAGGTACTTACCTGACATCAACCAATAGCCTTATTGACTCATCATGGAGCTTAAATCTTACAGATCTAACACATGCAATTTTGCATACTTTGTTGTTTCTCAGCAGCACTGATCCACCATCTTGATCACATAATTCCTCAAACACATCCTTGTTTTGGATTCATGTGCCAGTACAAACTGAATCCAAAATCCACTCCTTGCTAAAGTCGCTGCTTGAAACCACCATGACACTAGATAATTCACAACCATCTTGCATAATGGTCGCATTACCATTATCCTTTCCACCATGATTATTCAGTCGATCAGGGTATACTTTTTTGTGTATGACATTCATTCTTACAATTATAACACTTAATAGCAGGATCATTACCACCATAAGAATTTTGTAGAAATGTACATTTCTTCTTTTCAACCTACCACCTTTCTTCAAGAATTTTCCCTTAACGAACAAACCTTCACCACTGTGGAAGACTTTTGCTCCTTTTGTTCGTTCAAGTCCTTATAGTGCAAGGCAGATTGAACATCTTCAAAGGTCAACAGACCTCTTCCATACAAGAGAGTTTCTTTGAAGTGAGCATGAGACTTAGGTAAAGAACACAATAGCAACAACGCTGATTTTTACCATCAATCTTGACCTCATATTTTCAAGATCAAGAATCAACTTGTTGAACATATCAGTTGTTTAACCAAGGTTTTATCTTCACTCTATTAAATGAATACAAAGCTTGCTTCAAGTAGAGGTGATTGACCAACAATTTGGTCATGTACAAACTTTCAAGTTTTGTCCACACACCAACTGCAGTTTTCTCCTTTGAAACCTGTCGAAGAACCTTATCACCAAGGCTCAATACAATGGCGTTGTGGAATTTTTCGACCATCATTGTCTTCTCCTTCTCCGATAGGGAAACATCCATCTTGTCCGTTCTTTCAGCGCTTCTAACAAACCTTGTCGAACAAGA
>NW_026113893.1:0-3250 GCF_024323335.1 Lathyrus oleraceus
AAATTGCTTTATAATATTCAAAAACTTTGGAAAGTTTATTTTTGAATTTCATGATATTTCAATATTTTGGTTCAAATTATGCAATACTTTAGAAACTTGGCCCAGTTTGTGTGATAATGGTTAAAAAATCTCACAACCATGAATGAGGCCCACCAATATTATCCGAACCGAATGAAAGCCAAGAATGTAATTGAATAGGTCTTGAATCAAACACTTTGTATATTGAATCTTATGTGGAATTTGGCTATCATGAACTATGGTATGTGTAGCGTTAAATTCATGACCATCGAGCTATGGATAAACTTAATGTCAATAAAACCAGAGTCGCCACTGCATTTTTATTATTTCCAAAGGAAAAGGGAAAAGTACGAACAAAAACCAAAGATAAGAGTTTTCAAATCAAAACTAATAAAATGCCAAGATTACAGGTAAGGGGGTTGGTTACACAGAGGGAAGGTGTTAGCACCCAAAGTGTCCTAGGTACTCTTAGGAGCCCTTTTTTATGTGTGCATATGTGCTTGGTATAAAAGATGTTTGATAAAATGGAGTGTGGGGTTGAGAAAAGCATTCATCGATTATATTTTTGTGTTTGACAAGACCTTCGGACTTATGCTGCCTGCGTACCAACATAAAATGAGGGATCAAAACCTCGTAGTTCGTGGTAACAATTTCAAAGTTGATGAGTTACTTTTAGCAAAACGTTAATAATAAGGCACAAAGGGACAAAAGAGTGAATCAAGTTATTATTTCTTTTGTCTTTTGAAATTGTAAGTCATATGATTAAGTTTATTTGTAAATTTGATTTAAAAAGCCAAAGTTTCTAATCATTAAAATAAAGTCTAAGTTTAAAATCACATGCAAATAAGGTTTTTGAAAAGGAGGAGAGATTTTGAAATTTAAAAAGTGGGAGAAGATGAAGGACTATCCTAAGCATAAAATTAAAAGTTAAGAGTTGAAAAGATCTTACCGATGAAATGCAATCCAACAGACAAGAATGTCATATAAAAACCCCACTTTCCCTTTGGACTTTAATCAAGAAGACAACCACAAGCATTAGCAATATCCAGACACTACGAAGACCAAGGCATCAAATATAGATAGCCACATCCAAACAAGCAATTCCTATAGAGCTAAGTCCAGATAGTTGTGACTTCTAGATAAGTCCAATTATATTGCTTAACATCGAGCTAAATTTGACCCTAAAGGCATAACATTCTAGTAAGTGAGATTGTAAGTCTCCATTCTTCATGGTATTGTGTGGAAACTTTACCTTTTTTGTTTCATGAGAGCTACTGCATACTTGTTAGACTATCGAGGTTGGAGCCCTTCTTATGGAAGATGTCTTGGTTTAAGGATTCATGCTTGTGAAATGGGGGTTGAGTGTTCTCCAAAGAATGACTTAATCAATAAAAAATATATATTTATTGATTAAGTCATTCTTTGGAGAACACTCAACCCCCATTTCACGAGCATGAATCCTTAAACCAAGACATCTTCCATAAGAAGGGCTCCAACTTGGATAATTCAACAGTATGCAGTAGCTCTCATGAAACGAAAAAAGGTCAAGTTTCCACACAATACCATGAAGAATGGGAGACTGACAATCTCACTTACTATAGTAAGTGAGATTGTCAGTCTCCCATTCTTCATGGTATTGTGTGGAAACTTGACCTTTTTTTCGTTTCATGAGAGCTACTGCATACCTGTTGAATTATCCAAGTTGGAGCCCTTCTTATGGAAGATGTCTTGGTTTAAGGATTCATGCTCGTGAAATGGGGGTTGAGTGTTCTCCAAAGAATGACTTAATCAATAAATATATATTTTTTATTGATTAAGTCATTCTTTGGAGAACACTCACCCCCATTTCACAAGCATGAATCCTTAAACCAAGACATCTTCCATAAGAAGGGCTCCAACCTCGATAGTCTAACAAGTATGCAGTAGCTCTCATGAAACAAAAAAAGTAAGTTTCCACACAATACCATGAAGAATGGAGACTTACAATCTCACTTACTAGAATGTTATGCCTTTAGGGTCAAATTTAGCTCGATGTTAAGCAATTATAATTGGACTTATCTAGAAGTCACAACTATCTGGACTTAGCTCTATAGGAATTGCTTGTTTGGATGTGGCTATCTATATTTGATGCCTTGGTCTTCGTAGTGTCTGGATATTGCTAATTGCTTGTGGTTGTCTTCTTGATTAAAGTCCAAAGGGAAAGTGGGGTTTTATATGACATTCTTGTCTGTTGGATTGCATTTCATCGGTAAGATCTTTTCAACTCTTAACTTTTAATTTTATGCTTAGGATAGTCCTCTTCATCTTCTCCCACTTTTTAAATTTCAAAATCTCTCCTCCTTTTCAAAAACCTTATTTGCATGTGATTTTAAACTTAGACTTTATTTTAATGATTAGAAACTTTGGCTTTTTAAATCAAATTTACAAATAAACTTAATCATATTGACTTACAATTTCAAAAGACAAAAGAAATAATAACTTGATTCACTCTTTTGTCCCTTTGTGCCTTATTATTAACGTTTTGCTAAAAGTAACTCATCACTTTGAAATTGTTACCACGAACTACGAGGTTTTGATCCCTCATTTTATGTTGGTACGCAGGCAGGCATAAGTCCGAAGGTCTTGTCAAACACAAAAATATAATCGATGAATTCTTTTCTCAACCCCACACTCCATTTTTATCAAACATCTTTTATACCAAGCACATATGCACACATAAAAAAGGGCTCCCTAAGAGTACCTAGGACACTTTGGGTGCTAACACCTTCCCTCTGTGTAACCAACCCCCTTACCTGTAATCTCTGGCATTTTATTAGTTTTGATTTGAAACTTCTTATCTTTGGTTTTTGTTCGTACTTTTCCCTTTTCCTTTGGAAATAATAAAAATGCAGTGGCGACTCTGGTTTTATTGACATTAAGTTTATCCATAGCTCGATGGTCATGAATTTAACGCTACACATACCATAGTTCATGATAGCCAAATTCCACATAAGATTCAATATACAAAGTGTTTGATTCAAGACCTATTCAATTACATTCTTGGCTTTCATTCGGTTCGATAATATTGGTGGGCCTCATTCATGGTTGTGAGATTTTTTAACCATTATCACACAAACTGGCCAAGTTTCTAAAGTATTGCATAATTTGAACCAAATATATTGAAATATCATGAAATTCAAAAATAACTTTCCAAAGTTTTGAATATTATAAAGCAATTTCTGAGTTTTATACA
>NW_026113894.1:0-3247 GCF_024323335.1 Lathyrus oleraceus
AGATCCCTTATGCAATTCCATCATAAGTATAAACATTGGGATCATACCTTGGCATCCTCCTTACCCCTCTTTCATTGGGTTTGTTTTGGGAGAGATCACCAAGCACTTTGTGATTATATCATACTTGTATTTTATCATTTCACTAACCAAATACCAAAAATATATCTTTGTATTTTCCTAACTCTTTTGTAGGTAGGGCATGATCTCATTGATTCATCAAGATCACATCTAGGGTTTGAGACCCTGATGAACAAAGAACACAACCAATAATTGATTCAAGGATGGTTATGAACATCATATGTGAGTCCCAATGATCTCTACATGTCATATTGATCAAGTTTTCTTCAAGAGTTTGAGGGTGATTTGCCTTGGAAACCCTAGTTTGACAAGGTATCTTGAGTAACTTCTCCAACAAGCTATCTCACCAATTGATCAAATTTCTCAAGGGACACTTCTAATTTCATCAACTTATGAATATATGATCTACCATGGGCCAAGAAAGTTAAGAGAATTGGAATTTGCAAGTTGGTTGATGGTGGTTGGCCAGATGAATTCATCTTATCAAAACTGGGTCTCCCTAGACCCTATCTCCTACAATTTTCACCATATGAAAATGATTCGAAGAGCAAACTTACTCTAAATGACATTTTAAACAACTTTCATGCTGAGACCTAGAGCTAGTTTTTTCTTGGAAAATCATTTTCTATGTTGAAACATTATAGGTTATTTTGCCTAAACCCTAATTTGAAAGTCAACTTCCCAAGGCCATAACTTGCTCAATTTTTATGAGATGAAAGATTTCCAAGTTGAAAAATCAAATTCAATGTGTCTACTTCAAATTTGATGTTTGGAGTGTGATCTAATTCAACGTTTTTGAGCATGTGATATGAGGTTACATTATAGGTCACTTTTGCCCTATACCGTTGATCAAGTGATTTTTCCAAACTTCAAAAATGCATAACTCTATCATTTCAAATCCAAATGACATGAAATTGGTGACCATTTTGAATGTATTTGAGAGAGATACAACTTTTATGTAGACACCTTTCTCATTTGAGGCTCCTATAAAAGTTAAGCAAGGTGGAGTATTGAGACATATGGCTTGACACTTAGAAAATTTTTGATATTTAATTTTTTCCAAACTTCCACCTCAAATTACTCCAAGTTCCAAGCTCCAAATGAAAAAGTGTTCAACATAAAACTTGTTCCTCATGATCTCAACTCTCCAAAGAGCTCAAATTCATTCATTTTGGATGCGAAATGCATAGGCTGTGCATGGCTTAAAGAGGCTGATATCATTTGGCATGGATCAATCTTCAGGCATGAATGTTCATGTGCCTTGCAATCCAAGCCTATTCCAGCACATCTGATCTTCATTATGGACTTCAAACCATCATTTCATGGGCCTATGAGCGCCCATGCAGCTTTGCATCATCATTTGCCAATTTTGGAAGTGAAAGTGAGTGTGCAAATATCACATGATTCATCTATAAATAGAGCTTCAATTGCTCAGAATTAAAAAGACCATGGCGCCAGCTTTGATTCCCCATTGAAAACCCATCACTCTCATAGGATAAACCTGATAAATTCATTTGAATTTGAGCTTGAATCTCCAAGGGGGAGGAGGGGGGGAAAGGGGGAGAGGGTGGAGATTCAAGCTCAAATTCAAATGAATTTATCAGGTTTATCCTATGAGAGTGATGGGTTTTCAATGGGGAATCAAAGCTGGCGCCATGGTCTTTTTAATTCTGAGCAATTGAAGCTCTATTTATAGATGAATCATGTGATATTTGCACACTCACTTTCACTTTCCAAAATTGGCAAATGATGATGCAAAGCTGCATGGGCGCTCATAGGCCCATGAAATGATGGTTTGAAGTCCATAATTGAAGATCAGATGTGCTGGAATAGGCTTGGATTGCAAGGCACATGAACATTCATGCCTGAAGATTGATCCATGCCAAATGATATCAGCCTCTTTAAGCCATGCACAGCCTATGCATTTCGCATCCAAAATGAATGAATTTGAGCTCTTTGGAGAGTTGAGATCATGAGGAACAAGTTTTATGTTGAACACTTTTTCATTTGGAGCTTGGAACTTGGAGTAATTTGAGGTGGAAGTTTGGAAAATTTAAATATCAAAAATTTTCTAAGTGTCAAGCCATATGTCTCAATACTCCACCTTGCTTAACTTTTTATAGGAGCCTCAAATGAGAAAGGTGTCTACATAAAAGTTGTATCTCTCTCAAATACATTCAAAATGGTCACCAATTTCATGTCATTTGGATTTGAAATGATAGAGTTATGCATTTTTGAAGTTTGGAAAAATCACTTGATCAACGGTATAGGGCAAAAGTGACCTATAATGTAACCTCATATCACATGCTCAAAAACGTTGAATTAGATCACACTCCAAACATCAAATTTGAAGTAGACACATTGAATTTGATTTTTTCAACTTGGAAATCTTTCATCTCATAAAAATTGAGCAAGTTATGGCCTTGGGAAGTTGACTTTCAAATTAGGGTTTAGGCAAAATAACCTATAATGTTTCAACATAGAAAATGATTTTCCAAGAAAAACTAGCTCTAGGTCTCAGCATGAAAGTTGTTTAAAATGTCATTTAGAGTAAGTTTGCTCTTCGAATCATTTTCATATGGTGAAAATTGTAGGAGATAGGGTCTAGGGAGACCCAGTTTTGATAAGATGAATTCATCTGGCCAACCACCATCAACCAACTTGCAAATTTCCAATTCTCTTAACTTTCTTGGCCCATGGTAGATCATATATTCATAAGTTGATGAAATTAGAAGTGTCCCTTGAGAAATTTGATCAATTGGTGAGATAGCTTGTTGGAGAAGTTACTCAAGATACCTTGTCAAACTAGGGTTTCCAAGGCAAATCACCCTCAAACTCTTGAAGAAAACTTGATCAATATGACATGTAGAGATCATTGGGACTCACATATGATGTTCATAACCATCCTTGAATCAATTATTGGTTGTGTTCTTTGTTCATCAGGGTCTCAAACCCTAGATGTGATCTTGATGAATCAATGAGATCATGCCTACCTACAAAAGAGTTAGGAAAATACAAAGATATATTTTTGGTATTTTGGTTAGTGAAATGATAAAATACAAGTATGATATAATCACAAAGTGCTTGGTGATCTCTCCCAAAACAAACCCAATGAAAGAGGGGTAAGGAGGATGCCAAGGTATGATCCCAATGTTTATACTTATGATGG
>NW_026113895.1:0-3243 GCF_024323335.1 Lathyrus oleraceus
ACAACATTTTCATCATTTCACACAATTTAATCAAATTTCATGAGTTTAACAATAATATTTAATTATTCACACAATTCAATCAGATTTCATGGGTTTACAAACACATTTTCATCATTCACACAATTTAATCAATTTCATGGGTTTAACAACAACATTTCATCATTCACACAATTCTATCAAATTTCATGGGTTTAACAACAACATTTTCATCATTCACACAATTCACACATTTCATGGGTTTAAAACAAGATTTACATCATTCCCACAATTCAATAAATTTCATGGGTTTAACACCAACATTTTTATGATTATCAATATTCAATCAAATTTCATGGGTTTAACAACAACATTTTCATCATTTCTATAATTTAATCAAATTTCATGGGTTTAATAATAATATTTTAATTATTCACACAATTTAATCAAATTTCATGGGTTTAATAACAATATTTTAATCATTCACACAATTGAATCAAATGTCATGGATTTAACAACAACATTTTCATCATTCACACAATTTAATCAAATTTATGGGTTTAACAACAACATTTTCATCATTCCCACAATCAATCAATTTCATGGGTTTAACAATATATTCAATTATTCACACAATACAATCAAATTTCACGGTTTAAAACATGATTTACATCATTCACACAATTCAATATTTTCATGGGTTTATACACAAACAACTGTTTCATGATACAATATCAATCAAATTTCATCATAAATTTCATGGGTTTAACACCAACATTTTTATGATTAACAATATTCAATCAAATTTCATGGGTTTAACAATAATATTTCAATTATTCGCAAAATTCAATCAGATTTCATGGGTTTACCAACAACATTTTCATCATTCACACAATTCTATCTAATTTCATGGGTTTAACAACAATTTTTTCATTCACATAATTCTAACTAATTTCATTGGTTTAACGACAACATTTTCATCATTCACACAATTCAATCAAATTTCATGGGTTTAAAATAAGATTTTCATCTTTCCCACAATTCAATCAAATTTCATGGGGTTAATACCAACATTTTTATGATTAACACCAATCATAACAGGGGTTTCATGGGTTTACAGTAGAACCTTTAATCATTCACACATTTCAATCAAATTTCATGGGTTTAACAACAACATTTTCATCATTTCCACAATTAATCAAATTTCATGGGTTTAACAATTATTTTAATTATTCACACAATTCAATCAGATTTCATGGGTTAACCAACAACATTTTCATCATTCAAACAATTCAATCAAATTTCCATGTGTTTAAAAACAATATTTTCATCATTACCACAATTTAATCAAATTTCATGGGTTAAAAATAATATTTTAATTATTCACACAATTTAATCAAATTTCATGGGTTTAATAACAATATTTTAATCATTCACACAATTCACACAATACAATCAAATTTCACGGGTTTAAAACATGATTTACATCCTTCCCACAAATCAATTAATTTCATGGGTTTAACACCAACATTTTTATGATTAACATATTCAATCAAATTCATGGGTTTAACAACAACATTTTCATCATTTCCACAATTTAATCAAATTTCATCGGTTTAACAAAATAGTTTAATTATTCACACAATTCAATCAGATTTCATGGGTTTACAAACAACATTATTTCATCATTCACAACAATTCTATCTAATTTCATGGGTTTAACAACAACATTTTCATCATTCACACAATTCAATCAAATTTCATGGGTTTAAAATAATATTTTTTATTCACACAATTTAATCAAATTTCATGGTTTTAGAACCAACATTTTCATCATTCACACATTCAATCAAATTTCATGGGTTTAAAACAACCAACAATTTTCATCATTCCCAAATTCATCAAATTTCATGGGTTTAACAATAATATTTCAATTATCACAAAATTAAATCAGATTTCATGGTTTTACCAACAACATTTTCATCATTCACACAATTCAATCAAATTTCATGGGTTTAAACAAGATTACATCATTCCCACAATTCAATTAAATTTCATGGGTTAACACCAACATTTTATGATTATCAATTTCAAGCAAATTTCATGGGTTTAACAACAACATTTCATCATTTCTATAATTTAATCAAATTTCATGGGTTTAATAATAATATTTTAATTATTCACACAATTAATCAAATTTCATGGGTTTAATACAATATTTTAATCATTCACACATTGAATCAAATGTCATGGATTTAACAACAACATTTTCATTTTCATCATTCACAATTTAATCAAATTTTATTGGTTTAACAACAACATTTTCATCATTCCCACAATCAATCAAATTTCATGGGTTGTTTAAAACATGATTTACATCATTCCCACATTCAATTAAATTCATGGGTTTAACACCAACATTTTTATGATTAACAATATTCAATCAAATTTCATGGGTTTAACAACAACATTTTCATCATTTTCACACAATTCTATCTTAATTTCATGGGTTTAACAACAACATTTTCATCATTCACACAATTCTATCTAATTTCATTGGTTTAACGACAACATTTTTATCATTCACACAATTCAATCAAATTTCATGGGTTTAAATTAAGATTTACATCTTCCCACAATTCAATCAAATTTCATGGGGTTAACACCAATATTTTATGTTTAACACTATTCAATCAAATTTCATGGGTTTAACAATAACGTTTTCATCGTTTCCACAATTTAATCAATTTCATGGGTTTAAAAATATATTTTAATTATTCACACAATTTAGTCAAATTTCATGGTTTTAAAACAACTTTTCATCATTCACACAATTTAATCAAATTTCATGGTTTTAACAACAACACTTTTATCATTCCCACAATTCAATCAAATTTCATGGGTTTAACAATATTATTTCAATTATTCGCAAAATTCAATCAGATTTCATGGGTTTACCAACAACATTTTCATCATTCACACAATTCTATCTAATTTCATGGGATTAACAACAATTTTTTCATTCACATAATTCTAACTAATTTCATTGGTTTAACGACAACATTTTCATCATTCACACAATTCAATCAAATTTCATGGGTTTAAAATAAGATTTTCATCTTTCCCACAATTCAATCAAATTTCATGGGGTTAATACCAACATTTTTATGATTATCAATATTCAATCAAATTTCATGGGTTTAACAACAACATTTTCATCATTTCTATAATTTAATCAAATTTCATGGGTTTAATAATAATATTTTA
>NW_026113896.1:0-3240 GCF_024323335.1 Lathyrus oleraceus
AAAAGCTTTCATATCAAAATCTTTATGCAGGTTCTTTCTCAAACCATTGAACATAATGATCGGACGTCATCTCCAATTTTGAATTCCCTGTATTTGGAAGCGGACGAAGATGATGGTGAAGGGATTCTGACGAGATTTCCCGATTCTTGAGCAAGAAAAGAAGATCACTCAGCTGCATCTCGAGAATCAGCAGAACAGCCAACTGGGGCATTAATAAAAAAAAAAGAGAAAAAAAAATCAATAAAAAAAACAAAAAAAAGAAATCAATCAAAATCCAAAAGAAATCAAAAGAAAGAAAAGAAAGAAAGAAACAAAAGAAAAAAAAAAACACCTCAAAGTCCCAAGTTGACTGATGCTGAATTCGATCGAAAAGAAGAGATCAACTGCCATGTGTCATGGTCAGTTGTATCAGCAGAGAGTGATGAAAGCATTCGACAAGAAGGTCAAGTCTCGAGTTCTGAGAAAAGGACCGTGTGCTCAGGAAAATCTTGTCTTCACACCCGACTCCAGGGGCAAGTGAACTCTACAAGCTACGAAAGTCCGTACATTGTCAAGAGAGCCTTTTCAGGCAGTGTTCTAACACTTACTACAATGGATGAAGAAGTTCACTCGTCCTGTGAATTCTGATAGTCAAGAAATACTTCGCCTAAAACAAAAAAGCAGAATAGCTCGCTAAGCGAAAACCCCAAAGGGCGACCTAGGCAAAAAGGAGCGTCTCGGTGGATTGAAAAACCAAAAGGGCGATCCAGGCAAAAGTTAGAGACATTGAAAAAAAAAAGAATTCGCATCCCGCTAGATTGAGCACCTCACACTGGGGCAATCTAGGCAAAAATTAGGGATTTGGCAAGTAACTGCATCTTGACAAGACTGTGCTCTATATCTGTCATCCGTCAGGGATTCTCGATTCGTCGTCGACTGAAGCTCCGAATACATCGAAAATTCGGAATGGTAGAGGAAAGGTCATTATGTTCAATGTAGCCCTCTCCAATATATATCACCGATTTCAAACTTGTACAGATCTATGGAGTCTCGCCCTTGCAGACTACCATTCCATCACATCAATTTGAGCTTTTATCCAATTATTGCACTCTTATTTGTTCGACTCAACAAATGTTTTGCATGTTTTAATTGATAAAGTATCATTGTTTTCAAAATAAACAATTTTTTCAAAAAAATGTTCTTAAACAAAGTGAACATTCACAATGATGGAAGGATACTTAGGAGATCCGTAGTGCTCCCGAGGGTGGTATGATTACCAACAGGTAAGACAATTGTTCGTATCTCGAGCATAACTTTATCTCTCTCTGTCGAACTTCTTTTAGTTTCTCTCAGCAAGGTGCTCAGTGCAGTGTTGGTGAAGTTACCCGGCAGTACAACATTCTTCCTCCAAGTCCCTGTGAGCCTATTGTGGGGCATCCAGTAGAGGATTGTCGAGCCCTACCGTGGGGCATTCCAGCAAGGTTGCTGTTGGAATAATTTGTGGGGAAGTTCCCCAAGAAGAGTGTTACTGAACTTAACTTTCCTCTCTCAGCAGGCTTCTTCTCCTCTAAACGATGGTGCATGTGGAAGAATCTCTATTTCCTCCTCACTACCCGTGGATGGTAAAAGAAGCGAGTGTGGGAGCACTCTCTCCGTTGTTGTTGTTGAGATAGATTCTTCCAAGAAGAAAGCACCCATGCTGGTGGAGATGAGAAGAATGCTATGCCTGAGCGGGAGATGAAAGTGAGTCTTCAGTACACATGCTTGGGGAACTTCCCACAAAAGTATTCCAACAGCAACCTTGCTGGGAATGCACCACGGTAGGGCTCGAACAATCCTCTACTGGAGATGCCCCACAATAGGGCTCACAGGGACTTGGAGGAAGAATGTTGTACTGCCGGGTAACTTCAACCAAACACTGCACTGAGCAACCTTGCTGAGGAGAAACTAAAAGAAGTGCGACAGGAGAGAGATTAAAGTTATGCTCGAGATACGAACAATTGTCTTACCTGTTGGTAATCATACCACCCTCGGGAGAGCACTACGGATCTCCTAAGTATCCGTCCATCATTGTGAATGTTCACTTTGTTTAAGAACAATTTTTTGAAAAAATTGTTTATTTTGAAAACAATGATACTTTATCAATTAAAACATGCAAAACATTTGTGAGTCGAAACAAATAAGAGTGCAAATAATTGGATATAAAAGCTCAAATGATGTGATGGAATGGTAGTCTGCAAAGGGCGAGACTCCATAGATCTGTACAAGTTTGAAATCGGTGATATATATTGGAGAGGGCTACATTGAACATAATGACCTTTCCTCTACCATTCCGAATTTCGATGTATTCGGAGCTTCAGTCGACGACGAACGAGAATCCCTGACGGATGACAGATATAGAGCACAGTCTTGTCAAGATGCAGTTACTGCCAAATCCCTAATTTTTGCCTAGATGCCCCAGTGTGAGGTGCTCAATCTAGCGGGATGCGAATTCTTTTTTTTCAATGTCTCTAACTTTTGCCTGGATCGCCCTTTTGGGTTTTCAATCCACCGAGACGCTCCTTTTTGCCTAGGTCGCCCTTTTGGGGTGTTCGGCTTAGCGAGCTATTCTGCTTTTTTGTTTAGGCGAAGTATTTCTTGACTGCATCAGAATTCACAGGACGAGTGAACTTCTTCATCCATGTAGTAAGTGTTAGAACACTGCCTGAAAAGGCTCTTTGACAATGTACGGACGTTCGTAGCTTGTAGAGTTCACTTGCCCCTGGAGTCGGGTGTGAAAGACAAGATTTTCCTGAGCACACGGTCTTTTCTCAGAACTCGAGACTTGACCTTTTGTCGAATGCTTTCATCACTCTCTGCTGATACAACTGACCATGACACATGGCAGTGATCTTCTTTTCGATCGAATTCAGCATCAGTCAATGGGACTTTGAGGGTGTTTTTTTTTTTTGTTTTTCTTCTTTTCTTTCTTTTGATTTCTTTTGATTTGATTGATTCTTTTTTTGTTTTTTTTATTGATGTTTTTTTCTTTTTTTTTATTAATGCCCCAGTTGGCTGTTCTGATGATTCTCGAGATGCAGCTGAGTGATCTTCTTTCTTGCTCAAGAAATCGGGAAATCTCGTCAGGAATCCTTCAACATCATCTTCGTCCGCTTCAAATACAGGGAATTCAAAATTGGGAGATGACGTCCGATCATTATGTTCAATGGGTTGAGAAAAGAACCTGCATAAAGATTTTGATATGAAAAGCTTTTTGAAAAT
>NW_026113897.1:0-3236 GCF_024323335.1 Lathyrus oleraceus
GGCAGAGTCGCCAGCTGTCGCGGCTGAAAAAATGACAGAGTGGCCACCATCCTTTATTCGTTCCTAAGGAACTGGGAAATAATGATAAAACCTATAAGTTAAAGGTGAGATACTAGGTTCGGGAGTCGGTTAAGTAAGGGGAAGGTGTTAGGCACCCCTTACCCCATTGTACTCAATGGGATCCTCCTTTTGTTAGAGGGTTAGTGTGTTTATAAGGAAAGTTTGCTTTAATATTTGTTAATTCTTTAATTATTATTTATTTACAAAAATATTATTATTATAGTAAGAGAATCCCTAAAAAATGTTTTGATTATTATACTCGCTAGAGTCTTACAACTCTATGCCTACGTACCCTCAAATTTATTGAAGGATCAGAGCCCCGTAGTTCGTCTAAAAAATATTTGTTTGTTTGTTGTTGTATCCCTTAAAAGTTCTCGCGCATCAAAGGCAGAAAAGTAATTGATTTTGGAAAAAAAAATGCCTCGATGCACTAGGGCAGATGACTTATAGTTTGAAGTGTGTTAAATTTGATTTTATCCCATGATTGTTTGTAAAAACAATATTTAATTAAGAAAATAAATTATTGATTTTACTAGAATATTAGACATAACCCTGTATCCCGATTTTATCCCCAATTTAACCCTTGAAAACCTTAGAGTTTTATCCCATGTACTTGTCCCATTTGATTGGAAAATATAATTTAATTTGATTAATAAAATTAAATAAGATGTCATACGATATATCCCTTATCCCGATTTATCCCTTAGTTAATTTACAAAAATATGATGATTATTTTAATTTCAGAAAATAACCCATAACAATATTATGTGATTATAAAGTAACAAAATATCATATTCTTTATCCCGATTATTTATCCCTAAACCATAAAAATTTATCCCTGAATATTTATCCCTAAAATTATCTCATGATTTTATCCCATAAATTTTATCCTTGTTTTTATCCCTTAAAAACATAATGTTTATCCCATAAAATTATCCCATGTTATCCCTAATTCCTTAATTATATTTTTTGTAATTCTTTAATTATATTTTTTTATATTAGTTATATATGAATTATAATAGTCTCATTTAACCCTAACTATGCCTAATTATCTTAGTTATATCTTATCTTAATTAAAAATCCTGAATAAACATTTAATTATATAAGTTTTTGTGTATTTTGTTTTGATTCTTGACTTTAAAAGAAAGATTATTTTTTTTTTAATTTAAAGGAAAAATAAATATTTTTGAATTAGAATGAATGTACTAAAACATTTTATATTTTGGATTAAAAAAACCTATTTATGTGTTATTTATATTTTAAATTTTAAATACGTGAGTTAAAATATTATTGTTTTCTTATTTATTTTATTCTATTTAAAATAGATTTTAAAAAGTTTATCAAAACAAACTATTATTTAATTTGAAATGATTTAATCAAAACTGTTATCGTTTTTTAATGGAGATATGTACAGAACAAATTAGTTATTAAAATATGATGAAACTTGATTGTTTGTAAACATAATTTTTTTTAATGAAATTTTCTAAATATGATTAGAATAATGGTAATTATCAAGTTATTAATCATCATTCCCAAATCATTATTCATATCATTTATTATTAACTTGATAATTACCATTATTCTAATCATATTTAGAAAATTTCATTAAAAAAAAATTATGTTTACAAACAATCAAGTTTCATCATATTTTAATAACTAATTTGTTCTGTACATATCTCCATTAAAAAAAACGATAACAGTTTTGATTAAATCATTTCAAATTAAATAATAGTTTGTTTTGATAAACTTTTTAAAATCTATTTTAAATAGAATAAAATAAATAAGAAAACAATAATATTTTAACTCACGTATTAAAATTTAAAATATAAATAACACATAAATAGGTTTTATTTAATCCAAAAATATAAAATGTTTTAGTACATTCATTCTAATTCAAAAAATATTTATTTTCCTTTAAATTAAAAAAAAAATAATCTTTCTTTTAAAGTCAAGAATCAAAACAAAAATACACAAAAACTTATATAATTAAATGTTATTCAGGATTTTTAATTAAGATAAGAATATAACTAAGATAATTAGGCATAGTTAGGGTTAAATGAGACTATTATAATTCATATATAACTAATATAAAAAAAATATAATTAAAGAATTACAAAAAATATAATTAAGGAATTAGGGATAACATGGGATAATTTTATGGGGATAAAACATTATGTTTTTAAGGGATAAAAACAAGGGATAAAATTTATGGGATAAATCATGAGATAATTTTAGGGATAAATATTCAGGGATAAATTTTTATGGTTTAGGGATAAATAATCGGGATAAAGAATATGATATTTTGTTACTTTATAATCACATAATATTGTTATGGGTTATTTTCTGAAATTAAATAATCATCATATTTTGTAAATTAACTAAGGGATAAAATCGGGATAAGGGATATATCGTATGACATCTTATTTAATTTATTAATCAAATTAAATTATATTTTCCAATCAAATGGGACAAGTACATGGGATAAAACTCTAAGGTTTTCAAGGGTTAAATTGGGGATAAAATCGGGATACAGGGTTATGTCTAATATTCTAGTAAAATCAATAATTTATTTTCTTAATTAAATATTGTTTTTACAAACAATCATGGGATAAAATCAAATTTAACACACTTCAAACTATAAGTCATCTGCCCTAGTGCATCGAGGCATTTTTTTTTCCAAAAATCAATTACTTTTCTGCCTTTGATGCGCGAGAACTTTTAAGGGATAACAAAAAAACAAAAAAAAATATTTTTTAGACGAACTACGGGGCTGATCCTTCAATAAATTTGAGGGTACCACACGTAAAGGGGAAGTGGAGCGGGGAGGGCCATAGAGTTGTAAGACTCTAGCGAGTATAATAATCAAAAACATTTTTTAGGGATTCTCTTACTATAATAATAAAATATTTTTGTAAATAAATAAATAATTAAAGAATTAACAAATATTAAAGCAAACTTTCCTTATAAACACACTAACCCTCTAACAAAAGGAGGATCCCATTGAGTACAATGGAGGTAAGGGGGCCTAACACCTTCCCCTTACTTAACCGACTCCCGAACCTAGGATCTCACCTTTAACTTATAGGTTTTATCATTATTTCCCAGTTCCTTAGGAACGAATAAAGGATGGTGGCCACTCTGTCATTTTTTCAGCCGCGACAGCTGGCGACTCTGCT
>NW_026113898.1:0-3236 GCF_024323335.1 Lathyrus oleraceus
ACATTTTTATTTTTTACCTCATTTCACCATCCATGCAAAAAAAAAGAAAAAGGGTTTTCTATATTCTCAGAGATGGACTTCGCTCTGATATGTAAATAGTGATCTATTCATTCTTTCGCTATATTAATTATAATAATAAATTTTAGGTCTATTAATTAGAATGGGTTGCCCGGGACTCGAACCGAACTAGTCGGATGGAGTAGAAAAATTCCATGTTTAATCAAATAAACAAATAAAAAACAATAAAACATCACCCCTCCCCCTTCCCCTCCCCCCCGACCCAAGCCGCCCTCCCTCCCCCTCCCCAAGCCGTGCATGCATTTTTCATTGCACGGCTTTCCCTATGTATACATCTAACCTGAGTTACTTTCCAGAAGAGGAATCTTGAAACTCAACTCTTAACATTTCATAATCCTTTCCTATTAGATATATAAATATTTAAGTATCATAACCAATCATTCATCATGGACCAGATCGTTACTGAAAAGAAATATCCAAATACCAAATACGATTTCTATGTAACCTCTGCAAAGTAGAGGAATCTCTTGGAAAAATCAAAGAATAATTTTCTTCTCCTCTGTAAAGAATTCTTGCAATAATTCTCTTGAACCTGATCTTTTCAAAAATGCGCGTACAGTACTTTTGTGTTTACAAGCCAAAGTTTTAATACAAGAAAGCCGAAGTATATATTTTATTCGATACAAACTTTTTTTTTTGAGGATCCATTATATGAGAAAAGATTCTGCATATTCGCAAAATCGATCAATAATATCAAAATCGGATGAATCGGCCCAGACCGGCTTACTAATGGGCTCCCCTAATACATTACAAAATTTCGCTTTAGCCAAGGATCTAATTAGAGGAATAATTGGAACTATTATATCCAATTTTTTGATAACAATTTCGATTAGAAATGTATTTTGCAGCATTTGACTCCGTTACCACTGAACGATTTAGTCGCACATTTGAAATAGCCTAAAAGCTGAAATGAATGTTCGGATAATGGGTTTATATTGATACTTCGTTTTGGACCAAACATCAAAAAAACATTGCCATAAATGGATAAAATAGTGTTTCCATTTATTCATCAAAAAAGAGCCATTCTTTGAAGCCAGAATGCAAAAAAAAAAAAAAAAAAAAAAAAAAAAAAAAAAAAAAAAAAAACAAATTTGTTTTTTTTCTTGATATCGAACATAATGAAAGAGGGGAAAAGGGGGAAAGGGAAAGAAAAAAAAGGAAGAGGGGGAAAAAAAAAGAAAGGGGGAAGAAGAAAAAAAAGGAGAAAAAGGGGGAAAAAGAGGGGGAAAAAAAGAAAAAAAAAAAAAAGAAGGAGAGAGAAGAAAGAAAGGGGGGGGGAAGGGGAGGGAAAAGAAGAAGAAAGAGGAAAAGGGGGGAGGAAAGGAAAAGGGGGATAGGGAAGGAAAAAGGGAAAAAGAAAAAAAAAGGGAAAAGAAGAGAGAGGAAGAGAGGGGAAAGGAAGAAGAAGGAAAGGAAAAAAGAAGAAAGGGAAAAAAAAGAGAGGAAAAGAATGAAAAAAAAGGGGGAGGAAGAGAAAAGGGAAGAGAGATAAGAAGGAGGAAAAGAAAAAAGAAGAAGGAAGAGGGGGAAGGAAGAAGAAGGGGAAGGGGGAAAAGGAGGGGGGGAAAAAAGGAAAAAAAAGAAGGAAGAAGAGAAGGGTGAGGGGGAGGAAAGAAAGGGGGGAGAGGGGGGGGGGGGGGAAAAAAAAGGGAGGGGGGGAATGTTAGGATCCTTGAAGAATGTTAAAGATACGAAAATCTTTAGCAAAAACTTTTCCAAGATGCTCTTTTTTCCATAAAAAAAAATTCGCTCAAAAAAAAATGCTAAAAGATTTGAATCCTAAATGAGAGGATTATTACGTAGAAAAACGAGGATATATTCATATTCACATACATAAAAATTATGGAGGAACAAAATAATCTTGGATTACTTTTTGAAAAAGTCGAAATCGATTTTTTGGTAGTAATAAAACTATTCCAATTACAAAAATGATAAAGAAACAGCCGTAATAAATGAAAAAAAGGGGCATCTTTCACCCAGTATCGAAGGATTTGAACTAAGATTTCCAGATGGATAGGATAGTATTGTCGTATATCTGACACATAATTAAATATGTAAATTTATCTTCCAAAAAGGGGACACAAGTTGCGAGTCGGAGAAATCACCATGGCAATGAATGAGGAAGAAAACGGGGAAGAACAAAAGGTAGAATTAAAGAGTGACAAAATTGGGGGGACAATGGACTGCCTCCGCCATCAGATGCTACTTTAAATGGAATGAATTGATCTCAAATTTTAAAAGATTTGAGGATTTTCTGCCCCCTCGAAGGAAGAGCTTAATGTCGGAAAAATGAATTTCCACGACGATGGCAAAAACCCTCTGAATTTATTTGACAATCCAAATTCTTATTATAAATATAGATATAAAAATATTATATATAATACAAAAACCCACCACCACCAAATAATAAAACCCCCAAATGGATTTTTGGGAGAATCATTAGCCGAAATGATTAATGATTCTGTTGATACATTCGAGTAATTAACCGTTTTACAATTAGTAAACTATATTTATTGTCATACACCTACATTTTCCCAAAAAAATGGATCTATGAAAATGATGACTATAAGCAATCCATAAATTACTCCCTAAAAAGAAGGGTATAGGAAGTCCTGTTGGCGAGATCTAGATCGTTCTAATATACTTGATATTCCTTTCATTTTCTAAATTCGATTTGGTCAAAGGATCAGAGATTCATTGGATTCTCAATGATACATAGTGCGATACAGTCAAACAAGGTATTCTATATCTATATTCGAATTGAAATCAAAAACAAATCATGAATAGATACCTAGAAACGAGTTAAAAACCACATAGTATGTTTTTTCGTTTTTTAATTTTTAAACCGATTGATTTTTTTACAATTACTTTTTAAGATTAATGGACTATCTACCCCCTCGCTTGTTCCTTCTCATTTTAACAAGCTAGTTAGAAAATCCTTTATTTTTTGGACCAATCGCTCTCTTTTGATTTTGGAAAAAAATATCTTTATCAATATACTTCTTTCTCACATATTTTCTTGCTACCCCAGTAACATAATGGGTAAGCTAATAATTAGGACTCATAACAAAAATCCCTTATCCATCATCGTGGGGAAAAAGTTTTTTCCACAGCAAGCACTACTCCTTTTTTAACGTATAATTAGATGTGGTAATCAT
>NW_026113899.1:0-3230 GCF_024323335.1 Lathyrus oleraceus
TATATATATATATATATATATATATATATTGCTTTTTGTTACTAACATGTACATATTTCTCTTTGTTTCTAGATCTGAATCCCAGGTTTCGTGACGAAGAAATTTGGAAGTAATAATGATTGCAAAGAAAACCTTGTGTGAAAGATTCTCCACTAGAGTCTGAGACTTTGCTTGAGATAGGAGAGGTTGATTAGTATTGGTCCATGAGGTTCCTTCCTCGTTAGGGTCGTATGAGAACCTCACTTAGTGGTAGATTCTCTTAAGAGGATTGATGATCGTCGTTCTTTCGGCGTAAGCATCCTTTCCTTTACTAGAGTCAGTGACCCTAGGATCCCTTTTTATAGAACCTTTAACCATGGCAAGCCTAGAACGATGGTCGCGTAGTATAGGCCACCGAGGTGCCTTCCTCGTAAGGATCGATACAAAGATATCACTTAGACTAGATGACCTTGACGGAGCAGTCGTTTGGCAAGTAACTTGACATAAGCGGCTAACAGTCAAGGAAGTCCATGACTTTAGGGGAAGTGTCTTACATCCAATTTTCCAGAAGGCCTAGATCATACAAAGGGAGAACCTTAGTTTTCAAAGCAGTCATTATTAAACTCCATGCTTCCTCACAATGGTCCAAAACCTTGAACCCGTTCCTGAAACCTGTGGAAATAAATAAAAACCAATCATTCATTCATACATACATTCATCATCAAAATAATAAGCAAAACTCTTAAAGATTTTTGTTCGTTCAAACGCAGAATTACAAAACCTTTTCTCGACACAATCATGGATAGTTCAACAAGGAAAAAAAGATCTACCTTCCAATTCAAAAGTCCTGACATCAGCTCATTAAAGGTCCTCAGCTCAAAGGTGATAACCCTCGAGGAAACAAGTTTAGATCCAATTTTGGGAATATCATAGATCTTCTGACTGAGAAGGTTGATTATGGTGTTATCACTATAATGGCCCAATACTATGACGTCCCCTTAAGATGCTTCAATTTCACCGACTTCCAAATCTCTCCAACCTTGGAAGACCTCGACAGGCTCCTCAACCGATCAATCAAAGAATATAACACCTTTCACAAGCTTGAAGAAGGCTTGTGTTTGACCGAGCTCTGACTCGCCTTGGGTATCAACGCCAACAAGCTAGTGGCTAACTGGGAATTAAGGGATCAATCAAGAGATTGACCCAAAAATTCCACGAAGCCCATGCCTGGGAAATGTTCAAGGAAAAAATACCTGAATTCTGTAGTGCAACCTTGGCACTCCCGATTCACAGAATTGTTCTCTTCCCAAATGTTGAAAAGTTAGTGGATCACTTGTCGGTTGAAGTCTTTTTAACAAAGAATCTGATGCCTTTTCTACTTGTTAACTTCTATCATACCTTTCATACAAGGAATGAGAAAAAGGGGGTACTTTCCTCTGTTGTGCTCCTCTACTCCATCTATGGATGAGGGACCGCATGCCTCAACATGAGACTTTTACTCAAAGCAATCTGACATGGCCTCATAAGTTTGCATCTCTCTTCACCAGCTCAATTTTATGGTTCAAAAGAGAATGGGATACGAAAAACGTCATTACAAGATGCGGATGGTTCCCAAATGTACCGTTAATAAGAACATTCTTATTAACGGTACATTTGGGAACCATCCGCATCTTGTAATGACGTTTTTCGTATCCCATTCTCTTTTGAACCATAAAATTGAGCTGGTGAAGAGAGATGCAAACTTATGAGGCCATGTCAGATTGCTTTGAGTAAAAGTCTCATGTTGAGGCATGCGGTCCCTCATCCATAGATGGAGTAGAGGAGCACAACAGAGGAAAGTACCCCCCTTTTTCTCATTCCTTGTATGAAAGGTATGATAGAAGTTAACAAGTAGAAAAGGCATCAGATTCTTTGTTAAAAAGACTTCAACCGACAAGTGATCCACTAACTTTTCAACATTTGGGAAGAGAACAATTCTGTGAATCGGGAGTGCCAAGGTTGCACTACAGAATTCAGGTATTTTTTCCTTGAACATTTCCCAGGCATGGGCTTCGTGGAATTTTTGGGTCAATCTCTTGATTGATCCCTTAATTCCCCAGTTAGCCACTAGCTTGTTGGCGTTGATACCCAAGGCGAGTCAGAGCTCGGTCAAACACAAGCCTTCTTCAAGCTTGTGAAAGGTGTTATATTCTTTGATTGATCGGTTGAGGAGCCTGTCGAGGTCTTCCAAGGTTGGAGAGATTTGGAAGTCGGTGAAATTGAAGCATCTTAAGGGACGTCATAGTATTGGGCCATTATAGTGATAACACCATAATCAACCTTCTCAGTCAGAAGATCTATGATATTCCCAAAATTGGATCTAAACTTGTTTTCCTCGAGGGTTATCACCTTTGAGCTGAGGACCTTTAATGAGCTGATGTCAGGACTTTTGAATTGGAAGGTAGATCTTTTTTTCCTTGTTGAACTATCCATGATTGTGTCGAGAAAAGGTTTTGTAATTCTGCGTTTGAACGAACAAAATCTTTAAGAGTTTTGCTTATTATTTTGATGATGAATGTATGTATGAATGAATGATTGGTTTTTATTTATTTCCACAGGTTTCAGGAACGGGTTCAAGGTTTTGGACCATTGTGAGGAAGCATGGAGTTTAATAATGACTGCTTTGAAAACTAAGGTTCTCCCTTTGTATGATCTAGGCCTTCTGGAAAATTGGATGTAAGACACTTCCCCTAAAGTCATGGACTTCCTTGACTGTTAGCCGCTTATGTCAAGTTACTTGCCAAACGACTGCTCCGTCAAGGTCATCTAGTCTAAGTGATATCTTTGTATCGATCCTTACGAGGAAGGCACCTCGGTGGCCTATACTACGCGACCATCGTTCTAGGCTTGCCATGGTTAAAGGTTCTATAAAAAGGGATCCTAGGGTCACTGACTCTAGTAAAGGAAAGGATGCTTACGCCGAAAGAACGACGATCATCAATCCTCTTAAGAGAATCTACCACTAAGTGAGGTTCTCATACGACCCTAACGAGGAAGGAACCTCATGGACCAATACTAATCAACCTCTCCTATCTCAAGCAAAGTCTCAGACTCTAGTGGAGAATCTTTCACACAAGGTTTCTTTGCAATCATTATTACTTCCAAATTTCTTCGTCACGAAACCTGGGATTCAGATCTAGAAACAAAGAGAAATATGTACATGTTAGTAACAAAAAGCAATATATATATATATATATATATATATATATATT
>NW_026113900.1:0-3230 GCF_024323335.1 Lathyrus oleraceus
GCAGAGTCGCCAGCTGTCGCGGCTGAAAAAATGACAGAGTGGCCACCATCCTTTATTCGTTCCTAAGGAACTGGGAAATAATGATAAAACCTATAAGTTAAAGGTGAGATACTAGGTTCGGGAGTCGGTTAAGTAAGGGGAAGGTGTTAGGCACCCCTTACCTCCATTGTACTCAATGGGATCCTCCTTTTGTTAGAGGGTTAGTGTGTTTATAAGGAAAGTTTGCTTTAATATTTGTTAATTCTTTAATTATTTATTTATTTACAAAAATATTTTATTATTATAGTAAGAGAATCCCTAAAAAATGTTTTTGATTATTATACTCGCTAGAGTCTTACAACTCTATGCCTACGTACCCTCAAATTTATTGAAGGATCAGAGCCCCGTAGTTCGTCTAAAAAATATTTGTTTGTTTGTTGTTGTTATCCCTTAAAAGTTCTCGCGCATCAAAGGCAGAAAAGTAATTGATTTTTGGAAAAAAAAATGCCTCGATGCACTAGGGCAGATGACTTATAGTTTGAAGTGTGTTAAATTTGATTTTATCCCATGATTGTTTGTAAAAACAATATTTAATTAAGAAAATAAATTATTGATTTTACTAGAATATTAGACATAACCCTGTATCCCGATTTTATCCCCAATTTAACCCTTGAAAACCTTAGAGTTTTATCCCATGTACTTGTCCCATTTGATTGGAAAATATAATTTAATTTGATTAATAAAATTAAATAAGATGTCATACGATATATCCCTTATCCCGATTTTATCCCTTAGTTAATTTACAAAAATATGATGATTATTTTAATTTCAGAAAATAACCCATAACAATATTATGTGATTATAAAGTAACAAAATATCATATTCTTTATCCCGATTATTTATCCCTAAACCATAAAAATTTATCCCTGAATATTTATCCCTAAAATTATCTCATGATTTTATCCCATAAATTTTATCCCTTGTTTTTATCCCTTAAAAACATAATGTTTTATCCCATAAAATTATCCCATGTTATCCCTAATTCCTTAATTATATTTTTGTAATTCTTTAATTATATTTTTTTTATATTAGTTATATATGAATTATAATAGTCTCATTTAACCCTAACTATGCCTAATTATCTTAGTTATATTCTTATCTTAATTAAAAATCCTGAATAAACATTTAATTATATAAGTTTTTGTGTATTTTTGTTTTGATTCTTGACTTTAAAAGAAAGATTATTTTTTTTTTAATTTAAAGGAAAAATAAATATTTTTGAATTAGAATGAATGTACTAAAACATTTTTATATTTTTGGATTAAATAAAACCTATTTATGTGTTATTTATATTTTAAATTTTAAATACGTGAGTTAAAATATTATTGTTTTCTTATTTATTTTATTCTATTTAAAATAGATTTTAAAAAGTTTATCAAAACAAACTATTATTTAATTTGAAATGATTTAATCAAAACTGTTATCGTTTTTTTAATGGAGATATGTACAGAACAAATTAGTTATTAAAATATGATGAAACTTGATTGTTTGTAAACATAATTTTTTTTTAATGAAATTTTCTAAATATGATTAGAATAATGGTAATTATCAAGTTAATAATTCATGAATTAATGATGAATTAAATGGGATAATTATTATTAACTTGATAATTACCATTATTCTAATCATATTTAGAAAATTTCATTAAAAAAAAATTATGTTTACAAACAATCAAGTTTCATCATATTTTAATAACTAATTTGTTCTGTACATATCTCCATTAAAAAAACGATAACAGTTTTGATTAAATCATTTCAAATTAAATAATAGTTTGTTTTGATAAACTTTTTAAAATCTATTTTAAATAGAATAAAATAAATAAGAAAACAATAATATTTTAACTCACGTATTTAAAATTTAAAATATAAATAACACATAAATAGGTTTTATTTAATCCAAAAATATAAAAATGTTTTAGTACATTCATTCTAATTCAAAAATATTTATTTTTCCTTTAAATTAAAAAAAAAATAATCTTTCTTTTAAAGTCAAGAATCAAAACAAAATACACAAAAACTTATATAATTAAATGTTTATTCAGGATTTTTAATTAAGATAAGAATATAACTAAGATAATTAGGCATAGTTAGGGTTAAATGAGACTATTATAATTCATATATAACTAATATAAAAAAAATATAATTAAAGAATTACAAAAAATATAATTAAGGAATTAGGGATAACATGGGATATTTTATGGGATAAAACATTATGTTTTTAAGGGATAAAAACAAGGGATAAAATTTATGGGATAAAATCATGAATAATTTTAGGGATAAATATTCAGGGATAAATTTTTATGGTTTAGGGATAAATAATCGGGATAAAGAATATGATATTTTGTTACTTTATAATCACATAATATTGTTATGGGTTATTTTCTGAAATTAAAATAATCATCATATTTTTGTAAATTAACTAAGGGATAAAATCGGGATAAGGGATATATCGTATGACATCTTATTTAATTTTATTAATCAAATTAAATTATATTTTCCAATCAAATGGGACAAGTACATGGGATAAAACTCTAAGGTTTTCAAGGGTTAAATTGGGGATAAAATCGGGATACAGGGTTATGTCTAATATTCTAGTAAAATCAATAATTTATTTTCTTAATTAAATATTGTTTTTACAAACAATCATGGGATAAAATCAAATTTAACACACTTCAAACTATAAGTCATCTGCCCTAGTGCATCGAGGCATTTTTTTTTCCAAAAATCAATTACTTTTCTGCCTTTGATGCGCGAGAACTTTTAAGGGATACAACAACAAACAAACAAATATTTTTTAGACGAACTACGGGGCTCTGATCCTTCAATAAATTTGAGGGTACGTAGGCATAGAGTTGTAAGACTCTAGCGAGTATAATAATCAAAACATTTTTTAGGGATTCTCTTACTATAATAATAAAATATTTTTGTAAATAAATAAATAATTAAAGAATTAACAAATATTAAAGCAAACTTTCCTTATAAACACACTAACCCTCTAACAAAAGGAGGATCCCATTGAGTACAATGGAGGTAAGGGGTGCCTAACACCTTCCCCTTACTTAACCGACTCCCGAACCTAGTATCTCACCTTTAACTTATAGGTTTTATCATTATTTCCCAGTTCCTTAGGAACGAATAAAGGATGGTGGCCACTCTGTCATTTTTTCAGCCGCGACAGCTGGCGACTCTGCC
>NW_026113901.1:0-3194 GCF_024323335.1 Lathyrus oleraceus
TTCAACAAAACAAAGGATGTGAAAGAAATATTCTCAACCCAATGTTACATGATCAGAGCAAGACCGTACTAAAGAAAACAATAAACTATTAGAAGTCACTCCAAGAGCTACCTTCCACTTACTTCAACAATACTACTTATGAATATCTACATGATACCCATGTAAAGGCAACATTCAAACATAAGGTGTGAGAAACAACAAACCAATCAAAACAGTGTCAAGAATTCTAAGGTAGAGAATACACATCAATTACACATTCATTACACAACTATCAATAACATATTCTCACACCCAATTCACGACATCATGAAAAATCAACAACATATGCATTCTATATGAAAATTTATTCCACAAGGACTCATTATGCATACAGTATCATTCATGAACACTCAGGTTCATCTCGCTCTCGATCCCCACCATAGGACTAAAGTACACCAAATCGTTACCACCACAAGGTAATGAAGGAGAAGGGCGATCCAAAATGCAGAGGAATTTAAAAAAGTTCTCCTTTAGTAATCCTTACGAATGAGCATGATCAGTGATAGAATTGTTACCTCTTGTGGCGATTGAAACCTTTGATGCAGATCTACGAAGCGATCACGAAAGTTGAATGGTTACAACGCCTCTACTCAGTCCACACGAAGAGATTCCTTCAATCTCAGTGCTAGTTGCTATGAATGAAGGCTTTGAGTGAGAGTGAGAGAGAGAGAGAGAGAGAGAGAGAGAGAGACAGAGAGAGAGAGAGAGAGAGAAACGAAATTACAACTTCACAAATGCTTCTGCATAAGGGTTCTATTTATAGAACCACTTGTGTGGGCTGCAAGCTAAAAAACCACTTAAGTGTATGTGCGCATATCTTATAATATGCCAAAATCACTTAAGCACGTGGTACCTTACATATTTCGTATTCTACTTAAGTACACCGTACCTTACGATGTTCTACAATTCACTTAAGTGCACCGTACCTTACGGTGTTCCTTAGTTACTCTATCTCTCATCAATCCATCCTTTTGTGTGTGACCCTGTAGGTTTTTGCGACATTCGCAATTATATTAAATCACGTATTTAACATAATAAACAGTGAGCAGTATCTAGCAACACATCACTGCTACCCAAGACACGAAAATGTCATGTGATCTTACAAATCCTTTTGTGATAATACTTATGTGTACAATTATCATTTTTCCCTTATGTCTATATTGAACACAAGCATAGACCGTGTCATCCTTGTCCAGTTCAATATTGGCCCCATAGACATTTATCCTGTTACGCAGGATGGGAAAATTCCATCTAGGTCACTCATGTCCTCAGCATGCTTCATGAAGTATCCATCAACTGTCTTTATGGTCATCCAGTTATGAATAACGTTTGATCAGCAATAAGGCACTCGACTCTACATCTAGGGTCCATAGTGGTTTCGGGTCGAAGGATGGTATACATCATTATCACCATGAGAATAACTTATGACACTTTTCATAACATTCTATATAGTATTATCATAGTGGGTCAATCCAGTATAAATATTACTCTTAATATTCATACCTATGTTTAAGACTTGATAACTCCTATCCATGATCCATGAGATGTGATCATCAGTCAAGACTGATGATCACATCTCATGGATCATGGATAAGGAGTTATCAAGTCTTAAACATAGGTATGAATATTAAGAGTAATATTTATACTGGATTGACCCACTATGATAATACTATATAGAATGTTATGAAAAGTGTCATAAGTTATTCTCATGGTGATAATGATGTATACCATCCTTCGACCCGAAACCACTATGGACCCTAGATGTAGAGTCGAGTGCCTTATTGCTGATCAAACGTTATTCATAACTGGATGACCATAAAGACAGTTGATGGATACTTCATGAAGCATGCTGAGGGACATGAGTGACTAGATGGAATTTTCCCATCCTGGTAACAGGATAAATGTCTATGGGGCCAATATTGAACTGGACAAGGATGACACGGTCTATGCCTTGTGTTCAATATAGACATAAGGGAAAATGATAATTGTACACAT
Source organism: Lathyrus oleraceus (assembly GCF_024323335.1). Classification (NCBI taxonomy): domain Eukaryota; kingdom Viridiplantae; phylum Streptophyta; class Magnoliopsida; order Fabales; family Fabaceae; genus Lathyrus; species Lathyrus oleraceus. Next base: position 2,035 of record NW_026113901.1, read on the forward strand.
AAGTATTATCACAAAAGGATTTGTAAGATCACATGACATTTTCGTGTCTTGGGTAGCAGTGATGTGTTGCTAGATACTGCTCACTGTTATTATGTTAAATACGTGATTAATATAATTGCGAATGTCGCAAAAACCTACAGGGTCACACACAAAAGGATGGATTGATGAGAGATAGAGTAACTAAGGAACACGTAAGGTACGGTGCACTTAAGTGAATTGTAGAACATCGTAAGGTACGGTGTACTTAAGTAGAATACGAAATATGGTAAGGTACCACGTGCTTAAGTGATTTTGGCATATTATAAGATATGCGGCACATACACTTAAGTGGGTTTTTTAGCTTGCAGCCACACAAGTGGTTCTATAAATAGAACCCTTATGCAGAAGCATTGTGAAGTTGTAATTTCGTTTCTCTCTCTCTCTCTCTCTGTCTCTCTCTCTCTCTCTCTCTCTCTCTCTCACTCTCACTCAAAGCCTTCATTCATAGCAACTAGCACTGAGATTGAAGGAATCTCTTCGTGTGGACTGAGTAGAGGCGTGTAACCATTCAACTTTCGTGATCGCTTCGTAGATCGCATCAAAGGTTTCAATCGCCACAAGAGGTAACAATTCTATCACTGATCATGCTCATTCGTAAGGATTACTAAAGGAGAACTTTTTAAATTCCTCTGCATTTTGGATCGCCCTTCTCCTTCATTACCTTGGTGGTGGTAACGATTTGGTGTACTTTAGTCCTATGGTGGGGATCGAGAGCGAGATGAACCTGAGTGTTCATGAATGATACTGTATGCATAATGAGTCACTTGTGGAATAAATTTTCATATAGGAATGCATATGTTGTTGATTTTCATGATGTCGTGAATTGGGTGTGAGAATATGTTATTGATAGTTGTGTAATGAATGTGTAATTGATGTGTATTCTCTACCTTAGAATTCTTGACACTGTTTTGATTGGTTTGTTGTTTCTCACACCTTATGTTTGAATGTTGCCTTTACATGGGTATCATGTAGATATTCATAAGTAGTATTGTGAAGTAAGTGGAAGGTAGCTCTTGGAGTGACTTCTAATAGTTTATTGTTTTCTTTAGTACGGTCTTGCTCTGATCATGTAACATTGGGTTGAGAATATTTTCTTTCACATCCTTTGTTTGTTGAAGAAA
>NW_026113902.1:0-3108 GCF_024323335.1 Lathyrus oleraceus
CAATTACACATAATCATTTTGTTGGATGTCATCTAGATACAAGATTGATAAGGTCGAATTTAGGATTGTTGTAATGGAATTGGATTGAGAATTCTTTGAGGGTTTCATTGATAAAACCAGTTAGGGTTTTTCCTTCAAGATCAAGGGTGATTTGGGTTTTTTTCATAAGATTTCACGATTTGGATTCAATTGAGTGAAAGCTTTGAAGAAATGAGTTTCTGTCAAAAGAGTAGCGGTAACCGGAGGATCAATTGGAAATTTTGGGTCACTTAATCTTGCTTAAGGTCAAGGAAAGAGAAGAAGATAAAATTAACATCAAACTTAGGGTTTTGAGGTTGCTATTTTTTCTCTTGTATATAACTCTTGCAAAGGTTAATGCAATATCTCAATTCTATTTATAATTAGGGGTAGACGTGCCCATAATGAGAACAATTGGGGGATTGTCTAAACAAATTCTTATGCTCTCTCTCTCTCTCTCCAAATTGATAATTCATTTAGTGTGCACTTCATATATTGATAATTTTGTTTGTGTTGAAATATTTCAAACTGTTTTGTAAGATAAATGCAATCTAAATAATTGCAATTAGTTTTTCATATCATCAACACAAAGGAAAATCAACTTGGTGTTTATTGCACACCAAGCGTTTGATAAATTGTCATAGTAAATTATTATTTCCTATTTCATTGGAAATTGATTACAAAGTATAACATTGCTCAAACGTTATTTTGGAAAAACATATTGATTTATTTTTTCATCATTGTTATACGTTTTGTTACGGTTCATACATATATCCAATTCTTACGATAACGGTTCGGGATAGACGGATGTCGATCCAAACATGTTTTTGCTTGCCATAGTAAATAATTTTTAAAACATATTTTTCAAATTGAAGAAATTTTTATTTGCGATCTATTCACCTCCCCCCCCCCCCCCCTCTTTAAATCGTTGCCCTTGTCTAACAAGTGGTATCATAAGCACCCGTTTATCTTGTGCTTCAAAATCGTTTATTAGATTATGGATTCCGAACCTAAAGGGGCGTATAATATAGTGCCTATTTTCAATGGAAAAACTACTATTATTGGAAGAATTGTATGCGTGTCTGTATCAATTGTATTAATAGAAATGTATGGAACACCATCAAAAATGGTCCATTTGAAATTACTATGACCAGTACGGATGATGTTGTTATACCTAAACCGAAAGCACAATAGAACACAAATGATGAGAAAAAATGGTCATGTGATTGGAAAACAAGGAATATTCCATATCAGCTTTAGGAGTTGATGAATATTACCGTGTTTCTCATTGCACAACCGTTAAAACTAAGTGGTACTTATTGCAAGTTTTCCATGAGGTCACAAATGAAGTCAAACTAGCTAGAATCAAGATTTTGAACTCTTTCATATGAAGCATGGTGAAACCATTGCCGATATGCAAAAGAGATTCACTCATCTTGTAAGCGTTCGAATGCACTCAGTAAGCCATTTTCCAATGAAATGCTACTAACAATATTTTAAGATGTATTAAGAGGGAATGGCAACCTAAGGTCACCGCATTTGCGGTGACCTTAGGTTGCCATTCCCTCTTAATACATCTTAAAATATTGTTAGTAGCAATTTCATTGGAAAATGGCTTACTGAGTGCATTCGAACGCTTACAAGATGAGTGAATCTCTTTTGCATATCGGCAATGGTTTCACCATGCTTCATATGAAAGAGTTCAAAATCTTGATTCTAGCTAGTTTGACTTCATTTGTGACCTCATGGAAAACTTGCAATAAGTACCACTTAGTTTTAACGGTTGTGCAATGAGAAACACGGTAATATTCATCAACTCCTAAAGCTGATATGGAATATTCCTTGTTTTCCAATCACATGACCATTTTTTCTCATCATTTGTGTTCTATTGTGCTTTCGGTTTAGGTATAACAACATCATCCGTACTGGTCATAGTAATTTCAAATGGACCATTTTTGATGGTGTTCCATACATTTCTATTAATACAATTGATACAGACACGCATACAATTCTTCCAATAATAGTAGTTTTTCCATTGAAAATAGGCACTATATTATACGCCCCTTTAGGTTCGGAATCCATAATCTAATAAACGATTTTGAAGCACAAGATAAACGGGTGCTTATGATACCACTTGTTAGACAAGGGCAACGATTTAAAGAGGGGGGGGGGGGGGAGGTGAATAGATCGCAAATAAAAATTTCTTCAATTTGAAAAATATGTTTTAAAAATTATTTACTATGGCAAGCAAAACATGTTTGGATCGACATCCGTCTATCCCGAACCGTTATCGTAAGAATTGGATATATGTATGAACCGTAACAAAACGTATAACAATGATGAAAAATAAATCAATATGTTTTTCCAAAATAACGTTTGAGCAATGTTATACTTTGTAATCAATTTCCAATGAAATAGGAAATAATAATTTACTATGACAATTTATCAAACGCTTGGTGTGCAATAAACACCAAGTTGATTTTCCTTTGTGTTGATGATATGAAAAACTAATTGCAATTATTTAGATTGCATTTATCTTACAAACAGTTTGAAATATTTCAACACAAACAAAATTATCAATATATGAAGTTGCACACTAAATGAATTATCAATTTGGAGAGAGAGAGAGAGAGCATAAGAATTTGTTTAGACAATCCCCCAATTGTTCTCATTATGGGCACGTCTACCCCTAATTATAAATAGAATTGAGATATTGCATTAACCTTTGCAAGAGTTATATACAAGAAAAAATAGCAACCTCAAACCCTAAGTTTGATGTTAATTTTATCTTCTTCTCTTTCCTTGACCTTAAGCAAGATTAAGTGACCCAAAATTTCCAATTGATCCTCCGGTTACCGCTACTCTTTTGACAGAAACTCATTTCTTCAAAGCTTTCACTCAATTGAATCCAAATCGTGAAATCTTATGAAAAAACCCAAATCACCCTTGATCTTGAAGGAAAAACCCTAACTGGTTTTATCAATGAAACCCTCAAAGAATTCTCAATCCAATTCCATTACAACAATCCTAAATTCGACCTTATCAATCTTGTATCTAGATGACATCCAACAAAATGATTATGTGTAATTT
>NW_026113903.1:0-3099 GCF_024323335.1 Lathyrus oleraceus
CAACCGACGCATCAGTTAAAAATATGGTTATTTTGATTTATTTTTTTTTTAAAAAAATTATTTAAGGATTTAAATTAAAATTAATGGCTATTTTTATTTTAAAAAATCAATTCGCGTTGAAAAGAAAGTTAGAAAGAAAGAGTTTTTTTTTAAAGCAACTTGGTGTTGGATTAGATATTTTAGTGTATTTAAGAAAATATCATTTTTGAATCATCTTATTATTTATTTATTTATTTATTACTAAATTTTGGATCATCTTGTTATTCAAAAATAATCAAAACCAAGCCCCTTGATTTTCCACCCTCATCTTAATTTTGGCCTCAAAATGATCAAAATCCTCACCACACCAGAACCTCACAAATCCTAGCCTAAAAACTCAACGAAACAAACAACTTCCAACACTAAGGGTATGTTTGATTTAGTTTTTAAAAACAGTTTTTTTGTTTTCAAAATTTATAAAATTAAAAATTTGTTTGATTACAATGTTTTAGAAAACTGTTTTTAAAAACTCTTTCATTTTTATTGTTTTTAAAAGTGAAAAACAAAACAGGTTTAACATGTTTTTCATTTTTAATTTTGAATTTCTGGATTTCTGTTTTCATTTGAGTTATCATTTTTTATTTTCTCATTTTTAAAACTGTTTTTAAAAATAATTTACCAAACAAATATTTTTATTTTCTCATTTTTAAAACAGTTTTGAAAAGTCATGTTACCAAATAAATTTTTTAATAGTTCTCTTCTTAAAAATACTTTTCCAAAACAATTTTATAAAACATATTTTAAAAAGTGAAAAGCAAAACTGATTCAAACGGGCCCTAAATGTGTTCATCTCTCATTTGCAAACGTGGATTTGAAGTAAAAAAATAAAAAATAATCAACCATAAACATAAAACGACCCTAAATTTGAAAACCCTAACCCCAATATCAATATATCAGAGTCATTTGCAAGTTAAAAAGGAAATGGAAAAATGCGAAACAATGGAGAAAATAAAAGTTCAGCTAGCCATCAACATTAATGGAAAACCTACTAATTGTTGTGAGCCTTGAAGGTGAACTCCAGGTGATCTCTTAAACTCTCTCTTTCGTCTGCTTCTGTTCCGCCCTCTTCTTCTTCTCTATTGCTCATTTTTTGTTTCTATAGGCATGTTAGATCTTGTGTATCTCGGATTGTGTCAGAGTTTCAGTATGATGCAATAACATATGAGGGTTGGAGGGTAAGAACTCCGCGTGACCATTTTTATCAAGGGTTGGGATTTATTTGGAGTGCATTTTCTGTTTGGTGAATTTCATTTCATTTGGGTTTATGCTTGTTGAAATGTAAAATGAAATTGAAATGAAATGTGGAATCTGTTGAGATGGAAAACGTGATTGGAGTGGCCTATTTTTTTATGTATGTGTGTCATGTATCATGCATGTTCATGTATATGTACTGAGTTTGAATGATGTGTATTTGTTCTAACTAATTTTTTTTGTTTTTGTGTGTTTTTCATATGGATGAATGAGCATATGCTTGAGGATCATGGATGTGCATTGGGACGAGCTTGAAAAAATTTTTTCAAGCTCGTCCCAATGCACATCCATGATCCTCAAGCATATGCTCATTCATCCATATGAAAAACACACAAAAACAAAAAAATTAGTTAGAACAAATACACATCATTCAAACTCAGTACATATACATGAACATGCATGATACATGACACACATACATAAAAAATAGGCCACTCCAATCACGTTTTCCATCTCAACAGATTCCACATTTCATTTCAATTTCATTTTACATTTCAACAAGCATAAACCCAAATGAAATGAAATTCACCAAACAGAAAATGCACTCCAAATAAATCCCAACCCTTGATAAAAATGGTCACGCGGAGTTCTTACCCTCCAACCCTCATATGTTATTGCATCATACTGAAACTCTGACACAATCCGAGATACACAAGATCTAACATGCCTATAGAAACAAAAAATGAGCAATAGAGAAGAAGAAGAGGGCGGAACAGAAGCAGACGAAAGAGAGAGTTTAAGAGATCACCTGGAGTTCACCTTCAAGGCTCACAACAATTAGTAGGTTTTCCATTAATGTTGATGGCTAGCTGAACTTTTATTTTCTCCATTGTTTCGCATTTTTCCATTTCCTTTTTAACTTGCAAATGACTCTGATATATTGATATTGGGGTTAGGGTTTTCAAATTTAGGGTCGTTTTATGTTTATGGTTGATTATTTTTTATTTTTTTACTTCAAATCCACGTTTGCAAATGAGAGATGAACACATTTAGGGCCCGTTTGAATCAGTTTTGCTTTTCACTTTTTAAAATATGTTTTATAAAATTGTTTTGGAAAAGTATTTTTAAGAAGAGAACTATTAAAAAATTTATTTGGTAACATGACTTTTCAAAACTGTTTTAAAAATGAGAAAATAAAAATATTTGTTTGGTAAATTATTTTTAAAAACAGTTTTAAAAATGAGAAAATAAAAAATGATAACTCAAATGAAAACAGAAATCCAGAAATTCAAAATTAAAAATGAAAAACATGTTAAACCTGTTTTTGTTTTTCACTTTTAAAAACAATAAAAATGAAAGAGTTTTTAAAAACAGTTTTCTAAAACATTGTAATCAAACAAATTTTTAATTTTATAAATTTTGAAAACAAAAAAACTGTTTTTAAAAACTAAATCAAACATACCCTTAGTGTTGGAAGTTGTTTGTTTCGTTGAGTTTTTAGGCTAGGATTTGTGAGGTTCTGGTGTGGTGAGGATTTTGATCATTTTGAGGCCAAAATTAAGATGAGGGTGGAAAATCAAGGGGCTTGGTTTTGATTATTTTTGAATAACAAGATGATCCAAATTTAGTAATAAATAAATAAATAAATAATAAGATGATTCAAAAATGATATTTTCTTAAATACACTAAAATATCTAATCCAACACCAAGTTGCTTTAAAAAAAAACTCTTTCTTTCTAACTTTCTTTTCAACGCGAATTGATTTTTTAAAATAAAAATAGCCATTAATTTTAATTTAAATCCTTAAATAATTTTTTTAAAAAAAAATAAATCAAAATAACCATATTTTTTAACTGATGCGTCGGTTGA
>NW_026113905.1:0-2951 GCF_024323335.1 Lathyrus oleraceus
TGTTATTAAACCCATGAAATTTGATTGAATTGTGTGAATGATGAAAATGTTGATGTTAAACTATGAAATTTGATTGAATTGTGCGAATGATGAAGAATATGTTGTTGTTAAACCTATGAATTTGATTGAATTGTGTGAATGATGAAGACGTTGATGGTTCAACCTATGAAATTTGATTGAATTGTGTGAATGATGAAAAAAGTTGTTGTTAACCATGAATTTGATTGAATTATGTAATTATGAAAATGTTGATCTTAAACCATGAAATTTGATTGAATTGTGTGAAGATGTCAAATGTTGCATGTTAAACCTATGAATTTTGATTGAATTGTGCGAATGCTGAAGAAATGTTGTTGTCAACCCTATGAATTTGATTGAATTGTGTGAATGATGAAGACGTTGTTTTTAAACCATGAAATTAGAGAAAATGGTGAATGATGAAAATGTTGTTGTTAAACCCATGATCTTTGATTGAATTGTGTGAAATGATTAGAGTTGTTGTTTAACCTATGAAATTAGATAAATTGTGGTGAATGATGAAAATGTTTGTTGTTAAGCCATGATATTTGATTGAATTGTGTGAATGATGAAAATGTTGAGTGTCAACCTATGAAATTTGATTGAATTGGTGGAAAGATGAAAATGTTGTTGTTAAACCCATGAAGTTGATTTAATTGTGTGAATGATGAAAACGTTGATGTTAAACATATGAATTTGATTAATATGTGCGAATGATGCAGATGCTGGTTTTAAACCTATGAAATTTGATTGAATTGTGTTTATGATGCAAATGTGGTTGTTAAACCCATGAAATTTGATTGAATTGTTTGAATGATGAAGATGTTGTTTGTTAAACCTATGAAATTTGATTGAATTGTGTCAATGATGAAAATGAGGTTGTGTAAACCCATGAAATTTGATTGAATTGTGTGAATTATGAAAACGTTTATCTTAAACCTATGAAATTTGATTAAATTGTGTGAATGATGAAAATGTTGATGTTAAACCTATGAAATTTGATTGAATTGTGCGAATGATGAAGAAATGTTGTTGTCAAACCATAAAAATTGATTGAATTGTGTGAATGATGAATATGTTGTTGTTAAACCTATGAAATTAGATTGATATTTGATTGATTGGTGAATGATGAAGATGTTGTTGTTAAACCTATGAAATTGATGAATTGTATTTGAATATGAAAATGTTGTATTAAACCCATGAATTTGATTGAATTGTGTGAATGATGAAAACGGTTGATGTTAAATATATGAAATTTGATTGAATTGTGTGAAGATGAAAATGTCTTCGATGTTAAAACCTATTGAAATTTGAGTGGAATTGTGCGAATGATGCAAATGTTGGTTGTTAAACCCATGAAATTGATGAATTGTGTGAATGATGAAAACGTTGATGTTTAAACCCCTATGAAATTTGATTGAATTGTGTGAATGATGAAAACGTTGTTGTTAAACCTTGAAATTTGATTGAATTGTGTGAATGATGCAAATGTTGTTGTTAAACCCAAGATATTTGATTGAATTGTGTGAATGATGAAGATGCTGTTGTTTAAACCTATGTAATTTTATTGAATTGTGTGAATGATGAAAATGTTGATGTTAAACCTATGAAAATTTGATCGAATGATGCGAATGATGAAGAAAATGTTGTTGTTAAACCTATGAAATTTGATTGAATAATGCGAATGATGAAGATGTTGTTGCTAAACCTATGACATTTGATTGAATTGTGTGAATGATGAAAAGTTGTTGTTACACCAATGATATTTGATTGAATTGTGTGAATGATGAATTGTGTGAATGATGAAAATGTTGTTTGTAAACCCATTGAAATTTGATTGAATTGTGTGTCGAAATTAATGATGAAAAATGTTGTTGTTAAACTATTGAAATTTGATTGATATTGTGTGAAGGATGAAAATTTGGCTGTTGATGTTAAACCTATGAAATTTGATTGAATTGTGTGAATGATGAAAAAATTTGTTGTTAAACCCATGAAATTTTGATTGAATTATGTGAATAATGAAAAGTTGATCTTAAACCTATGAAATTTGATTGAATTGTTGGAAGATGAAAATGTTGATGTTAAACCTATGAAATTGCTTGAATTGTTTTCAAGTGATGATGCAAATGTTGTTGTTAAACCAGAAACTTTTATGAATTGTTGTCGAATATGAAATGTGCTTGTTTAAACCTTTGACTGTGATTGAATTGTGCGAATGCTGAAAAAATGTTGTTGTCAACCTATGAAATTTGATTGAATTGTGTGAATGATGAAGATGTTGTTTTTAAACCATGAAATTAGATTAAATGTGTGAATGATGAAAATGTTGTTGTTAAACCCCATGATCTTTGATTGAATTGTGTGAATGATGAAGATGTTGTTGGTAAACCTATGAAATTAGATTAAATTGTGTGAATGATGAAAATGTTGTTGTTAGCCCAGATATTTGATTGAATTGTGTGAATGATGAAAATTTGATGTTCAACCTATGAAATTTGATTGAATTGTGTGAAGGATGAAAATGTTTGTTGTTAAACCCATGAAGTTTGATTTATTGTTTGAATGATGAAAACGTTGATGTTTGTTGGTTTTAAACCTATGAAATTTGATTGAATTGTGTTTATGATCAAATGTGGTTGTTAAACCCATGAAATTTGATTGAATTGTGTGAATGATGAAGATGTTGTTGTTAAACTATGAAATTTGATTTTGAATTGTGTCAATGATGAAAATGAGGTTGTTAAACCCTGATATTTGATTGAATTGTGTGAATTATGAAAACGTTTATCTTAACCTATGAAATTTGATTGAATTGTGTGAATGATGAAAATGTTGATGTTAAACCTAGAAATTTGATTGAATTGTGCGAATGATGAAGAAAATGTTGTTGTCAAACCTATAAAATTTGATTGAATTGTGTGAATGATGAA
>NW_026113906.1:0-2897 GCF_024323335.1 Lathyrus oleraceus
GGTAGGCGGGGGACTTGCAAATCCTTTTCTCCCCCAGTTCAAATCCGGTGTCGCCCTGGATCGACAAGATATCAAAAAAAAAAAATTCTATTCGATTTCCAGTCTACGAAAAAGAAAACTCTTTCTTCTTCTGGGTAATCCATAGTAAAAGAATTTACTAGCCTGTTTTCCAATTGTTTTAGAGAACGAATCGGGACGGGATACAATAAGGATTAGATCCAGGGAAACTAACTAGATGCAAATAAGAGTATGCAAAGGAATCTATCTTGATTCTTTCTTTTTTGATTAATGAAGGGGAAAATAAAACATAGGTCTTTGTATTCCTACCTTGAGTATGATTCAATTACCTTACTACTTCTAAGTATATTTTTTATTTATGCTTCCAATTTGTCATTCTACTACTCCAATCTGATAAGAACTTGCTAGATGTTCTAATTGGATGTTTCGCCAATGGTGTTAGGAGGGAATGGAATCCTTTTTTGGACTCTGTACCAGCGATTCCACTATTATTATAAGATATTCTCCAAGTTTTTAGTGAAAAAGAAAAACAAAAGAATACAAGAAATGAGTAAACAATAAAAAAAGAATTAATAAAAGATTGATTCATAGTGATATGAGATAGGAGACATAATTGACAATGGATTAGTAAGTCTTGCTTGGGCTGCTTTAATGGTAGTTTTTTCTTTTTTTTTTTATATTATTATTTTTATTTTTTTTTTTTTTAGTATTTTTTCTTTTTTGTTTTTATATTTTTACTTTTTCTTTTCGTTGTCGTCCTCTTTTTTTTCTTTTACATTTCCCTTTCCCTTGTAGTATGGGGAAGAAGGGACTCTAAAGGTAATACTAATTGATTTAAGGCATCAAACTGTCTCAATTTTTTCTAGCTGGGGTTAGCTTTATATGTTCATTTTTTGCCTTTCTCTCTCCCTCGGGGTGGGGGGTTCTGTTGGGGGGGGGGGTTCCTTTGTTTCTCTGTTTCGTTCTTCTTTGCTTGCCTTCCAGTTTTGAACTATTTTATTAATACTAATTATGAATAAATTTTTTATTTAGATTTAGAATTCTATGTATTCCAGTGGTGTAATATATATATAATCTTGAAAAAAAAAAAGCTATTTGAATCAACAAATATTGAAATTGTTGCCATCTTGATATCCCGGAATCCAATAATTGGAAACGGATTACTATTCCAAACTTAATTATTTTGAATATTATATTCAATTTAATCAAATTAAATTTTGGAATACAAAAAATTTCTTTCTTTTATTTATTAGTTACCGGGATTCTGAAAAGAATCGGAAATCTCAAAATGAAATGAAGAAGAATAAAAACAAAAAAAAAAAAAAAAAAAAAAAAAAAAAAGAAAAAAAAAAAAAAAAAATGCAAAAAACAAAAAAACTGTAAAAAACAAAAAAATAAATCAAACAAACAAACAAATAATGAAACAACAACAATCAAATATCAACCAATACAAACAAAAAAGAAAAAACAAAATATAAATGTAAAATAAAAACAAAAAAAAAAATAAAAAAAATATAAAAACTTGTGGTTCCATCATCCCAGTTACATACTCCCGACATTCTGCACGCGTATATATACAATATTTACCTGCTCTTGCGTTGCTTTTTCATTATTTCAGATTGATGGAACCAATACAAAGAGAATCGATTTAGATAAATGTGGACGCCATGGATATGACATTCCATCTATATCCATAGATCGATATCCATATATCCATATGAAAAGAAATGATAGATTGGTTCCTCCATATTCACTCTTTTTTTTTTTAGTAAAACATTCTATTTTTATCCTTCCTACCGTAATAGATAATATAGTAGAAACAAATTGATTTTATTTCTTTCTACTATATGGATTTAATAGAATTCTGCTGGTTGTAACCTTCTTTCATTTTATTTTAAAGAATAAAATTCATTAGTCGTCCAATAACACGTAACACATAATAGCAGTAAGAACATATCCAAGAATGACTGACCTATTCATAAAAACGTTCCTTTATTCATATTCATTTAGTCTTCTTTTTTTATATTATCTGGCTGGGGGGTGGAGCACAACTTCACACCAAAGCACAATCTAGTTGACAGACAACTGCCAACTTGATTATTTTTTTATCCATAGGTGTTCCAAAGGTAGGCTTTGAAGTTCCTGCGATGATGACGCTTCTTGGATTGACTTATACCATCAACTTTTTTTCGACAGACTACTTTTTTTTAGGTCAAGAGGTTGAGAGTGAAATATCAAATCAAGTTGTGTGGTATGATGATATATCTCAGTTTAGAGAACAAGTACAAAATTTGTATCTGTTTATAAATTCTCCAGGCGGAGAGGTTCTATCGGGATTGGCCATTTTTGATATTATGCAATTTGTGGAAGCAGAAGTACAGACATATGCGTAGGATGAGCCGCTTCAATGGCATCTTTGATTTTGCTAGGAGGCGAAATTACCAACGTCTAGCATTCCCTCAGCTTGGCGCCAATGATTCTTATTTGTAAGAAAAAAAAAGAAGACTATGCCTACGCCCAATAGTGAAGTAAAAAAAGAGCTGGCACTCTGAGTTCGATATGCAAATATTTTTTTTTTTCAAAACAATTCGATTATATATCGAAGAGTAGTAGGAAAAGGGGTATTTAGGATTTTATCTGATCTATTAGAGCCTCTTTAGTGTGTCACGATTTTTTTTTTACTTATTTGAAAAAAAAAAGAAACTTTGGGATTGCTGAATCAAAACTAGACGAAATAAGAGAGCAACGGAATCATCATAGTCTTTAAAATTTAAAAAATATTCTCAAAAAAAGAAAGCTGGTTCTTGGAGTTCTTTCCTGATCGGGTCTGATCGACCCGTTATTATTTTTTTTTATTTCTCATGAAATGAAAAATGAAA
>NW_026113907.1:0-2811 GCF_024323335.1 Lathyrus oleraceus
ATATATATATATATATATATATATATATTATATATATATATATATATATATATATATATATATATATATATATATATATATATATATATATATATATATATATATATATATATATATATATATATATATATATCATGCATGTTCAAACCTAAATGAAATATAATATGAGAATAACATATTAAAATATTAAAATATTAAAATATATGTATCATATTTGTACTAGAACACGTACATTAGGGAAATCATGAAATCATTTACATTGTCGCAGAATTATAATATACATACTCCAATTTAAATTACGTTTTCTATAAATTATTCATAAACAGAATGTTATAATATTATTAATTAGGATTTTGATATCAATTATTAAAAACAAATTTATTTAAAATTTTGATATTATGATTTTAATAGTATTTTTATTTTTATGAAAAATTATAAAAACAAATTCTGATAGATAATTCCAATTTTTTCTAGTGTTTTTATTTAAATTGTTCTTTCCTCTATTCATTCTTCTATTTGATACTTCAAATGGAAGTCTCGGTTGTCAATATTTACATTACTATAAGATTGTTAGAAAAATTAATTTAAATCAAATAGTTAAAAAAATTAATTTAAATCAAATAGATAAAAAAATTAATTTAAATCAAATAGATAGAGGCTAGAATCATGAACAAATCATTTTCCATATAGTATTTTAAGCCCTCTCAAATTATTCTAGAATTTCTACGTAGGAATACGCAGGATAATTCAGCATTCTCGAGTTTACACAAGAAGGATAAAAACTTGAATGTAGCAAAAAAGTGTCTGATATTTATTCTAAACAATATACATTTTTGTTATGATTTTTCTGAATCTGGAATATTCAATTTATTCTCAAATTGGTGTTGTTTCATAAGGTTGCGACGACCCTTGATGAAAACACTTTCAACAGTACTTTGTTAAATGTTGCACTGTTTTGCCTAAACCAACATTTTTTAAACGTTGCTAGATTATAAGCCTGAAAAATACTCTACAACTTCTAGTGTTTCTAATTTACATCATTATAAGCATGGTTATTTGTTTAGTATCTTAGATTTGCAATTGCGTGAGCTCAATGCTACTTTTGATGAATAGAATATTGAACTTTTACAATGTGTTTTATGTTTGAGTCTCTCATTGTCATTTGCAGATTTTGATGTGAAAAAAATATTGAGGATGATTAAACTTTATCCAAATGATTTTGATTTACCAAGTTTTGAACTCTAAATCCGAGAAAGTACCCATAATTAATATATGACTCGCCTTAAAAAAATATTCAATAGTAAATAAATAATAAATCATATTTGAGATAAAATACATAAGTAAAATTTAACAATAAAGAAATAACGTAAACTTTGTGAAAAAAACACAAAGTTTACGTTATTTCTTTATTGTTAAATTTTACTTATGTATTTTATCTCAAATATGATTTATTATTTATTTACTATTGAATATTTTTTTAAGGCGAGTCATATATTAATTATGGGTACTTTCTCGGATTTAGAGTTCAAAACTTGGTAAATCAAAATCATTTGGATAAAGTTTAATCATCCTCAATATTTTTTTCACATCAAAATCTGCAAATGACAATGAGAGACTCAAACATAAAACACATTGTAAAAGTTCAATATTCTATTCATCAAAAGTAGCATTGAGCTCACGCAATTGCAAATCTAAGATACTAAACAAATAACCATGCTTATAATGATGTAAATTAGAAACACTAGAAGTTGTAGAGTATTTTTCAGGCTTATAATCTAGCAACGTTTAAAAAATGTTGGTTTAGGCAAAACAGTGCAACATTTAACAAAGTACTGTTGAAAGTGTTTTCATCAAGGGTCGTCGCAACCTTATGAAACAACACCAATTTGAGAATAAATTGAATATTCCAGATTCAGAAAAATCATAACAAAAATGTATATTGTTTAGAATAAATATCAGACACTTTTTTGCTACATTCAAGTTTTTATCCTTCTTGTGTAAACTCGAGAATGCTGAATTATCCTGCGTATTCCTACGTAGAAATTCTAGAATAATTTGAGAGGGCTTAAAATACTATATGGAAAATGATTTGTTCATGATTCTAGCCTCTATCTATTTGATTTAAATTAATTTTTTTATCTATTTGATTTAAATTAATTTTTTTAACTATTTGATTTAAATTAATTTTTCTAACAATCTTATAGTAATGTAAATATTGACAACCGAGACTTCCATTTGAAGTATCAAATAGAAGAATGAATAGAGGAAAGAACAATTTAAATAAAAAACACTAGAAAAAATTGGAATTATCTATCAGAATTTGTTTTTATAATTTTTCATAAAAATAAAAATACTATTAAAATCATAATATCAAAATTTTAAATAAATTTGTTTTTAATAATTGATATCAAAATCCTAATTAATAATATTATAACATTCTGTTTATGAATAATTTATAGAAAACGTAATTTAAATTGGAGTATGTATATTATAATTCTGCGACAATGTAAATGATTTCATGATTTCCCTAATGTACGTGTTCTAGTACAAATATGATACATATATTTTAATATTTTAATATTTTAATATGTTATTCTCATATTATATTTCATTTAGGTTTGAACATGCATGATATATATATATATATATATATATATATATATATATATATATATATATATATATATATATATATATATATATATATATATATATATATATATATATATATATATATATATATATATATATATATATATATATATATATATATATATATATATATATATATATATATATATATATATATAT
>NW_026113908.1:0-2735 GCF_024323335.1 Lathyrus oleraceus
GGGACCATTGCAATATTTCCCTTTTTATGATTCCATCTAATATTTTTTGTGAATTTTCTATTTTCTGGTTCTTTTTAATTCATTTAAAATACTTTCCAATATTCAAAAATGCCAAAAATATTTTCTTAATATCTTTGAATGATGATGAATCTATGAAAAATATTCTCATCAATTTCTTAATTGGTTTGAGATTTATTTGAGATTTAGTTCAATTATGTTATTTTTCTTCATTTTTTAATTGTTTAAAATTAGTTTCTGTTTTCAAAAAATGATGAAATTTTTTGTCAACCTTGTTTGACCATGTTGAACTTATGATGATCCAATTGGACTTTTCCAAGTTATTTGAATTGGATTTGAAGTTTGACCTTTATTTGTTTATTTTAATTCAAGTATTATTTTAATTCCAAAAAAATACCAAAAATATTTTTATTGTTTCTTGACTTCTAAGCTTCATCTCACTTTTGTTTACCATTTATTGATGTTGATTCTATTCATGATTGGTCAATGTGTTTTGCTTATGACATTTGAATTTCAATTATGTACATTCCATTCCTTCTTCTTCTTCTTCTTTTATTTGACCAATGAGTTAAAGGTTGGTGGTTAGCCTTGACATATGAGAGGCTTAACCTCCTTGATTCAAATCAAATTCATCTTGATCAAAGATCAAGTGAATTGCTTTGCATTAAGGATAGGTTTCTTCTTGGTCAAACAAAAACCTAAATCAATACAAGTCATTCTTTCTTTCTTTTGGAATGGCAAGTTGTAGAGCTTGGCTTACTAGTCATGGTCTCTAACTTGTGTTTGTTGCATATAGTTTTATTGACCGGCCTCAGATAGGTGTGACTACTACATTAGTCCACTTACGATTACTTAACATAGCGCTAAATTGCCTTATAGCACACTAACACTAACAACTAATTACTAACTTTTAATTCTTGCAATTTACATTAATGCAATTTAATTTCTTGCACATTAATTCATTTGCCTTTTCCCTTTGCTCACTTGAGCTCATGTTTATGTTAATGCAATTTTCCTTTTGCTCACTTGAGCACATTATTGTGTATATACTATTGTGGTTTTTTTTTGTTTTGTTTGTGTGAACCCAATGCAAATGGAGA
Organism: Lathyrus oleraceus; assembly: GCF_024323335.1. Taxonomy (NCBI): domain Eukaryota; kingdom Viridiplantae; phylum Streptophyta; class Magnoliopsida; order Fabales; family Fabaceae; genus Lathyrus; species Lathyrus oleraceus. Next base: position 1,119 of record NW_026113908.1, read on the forward strand.
AAGGACTTAGATTTAGGACCTTACCTATGCTAATGGAGTTTTAAGAGCAACTAGACCTCATGCCTTTAGAGTGCTAAAAATTGTCAAGAGCAACTAGGCCTCATGCCTTTAGAATGCCTAATCTTGAAGATGAATTGAAAGACCCCTAATTCTAAACTCACTCTTGTCCATTCTTTTATTGCATTGTGGAACCTTTTGATTTGTGTGTTCTTGTGTGATAGGGATCCTAAAATTGAGCCAATTAGAAGAACCATTGTCATGGACATCAAAGATAAGGGATCCCTATCACACAAGAACACACAAATCAAAAGGTTCCACAATGCAATAAAAGAATGGACAAGAGTGAGTTTAGAATTAGGGGTCCTTTCAATTCATCTTCAAGATTAGGCATTCTAAAGGCATGAGGCCTAGTTGCTCTTTGACAATTTTTAGCACTCTAAGGCATGAGGTCTAGTTGCTCTTAAAACTCCATTAGCATAGGTAAGGTCCTAAATCTAAGTCCTTTCTCCATTTGCATTGGGTTCACACAAACAAACAAACAACACAATAGTATATACACAATAATGTGCTCAAGTGAGCAAAAGGAAAATTGCATTAACATAAACATGAGCTCAAGTGAGCAAAGGGAAAGGCAAATGAATTAATGTGCAAGAAATTAAATTGCATTAATGTAAATTGCAAGAATTAAAAGTTAGTAATTAGTTGTTAGTGTTAGTGTGCTATAAGGCAATTTAGCGCTATGTTAAGTAATCGTAAGTGGACTAATGTAGTAGTCACACCTATCTGAGGCCGGTCAATAAAACTAATGCAACAAACACAAGTTAGAGACCATGACTAGTAAGCCAAGCTCCTACAACTTGCCATTCCAAAGAAAAGAAAGAATGACCTTGTATTGATTTAGGTTTTTTGTTTGACCAAGAAGAAACCTATCCTTAATGCAAAGCAATTCACTTGATCTTTGATCAAGATGAATTTGATTTGAATCAAGGAAGGTTAAGCCTCTCATATGTCAAGGCTAACCACCACCTTTAACTCATTGGTCAAATAAAAGAAGAAGAAGAAGGAATGGAATGTACATAATTGAAATTCAAATGTCATAAGCAAAACACATTGACCAATCATGAATAGAATCAACATCAATAAATGGTAAACAAAAGTGAGATGAAGCTTAGAAGTCAAGAAACAATAAATATTTTTGGTATTTTTTTGGAATTAAAATAATACTTGAATTAAAATAAACAAATAAAGTCAAACTTCAAATCCAATTCAATCAACTTGGAAAAGTCCAATTGGATCATCATAAGTTCAACATGGTCAAACAAGGTTTGACAAAAAATTTCATCATTTTTGAAAACAGAACTAATTTTAAACAATTAAAAATGAAGAAAAATAACATAATTGAACTAAAATCTCAAATAAATCTCAAACCAATTAAGAAATTGATGAGAATATTTTTCATAGATTCATCATCATTCAAAGATATTAAGAAAATATTTTTGGCATTTTGAATATTGGAAAGTATTTTAAATGATTAAAAAGAACCAGAAAATAGAAAATTCACAAAAATATTAGATGGAATCATAAAAGGGAAATATTGCAACTGGTCCCATATTTTTA
>NW_026113909.1:0-2700 GCF_024323335.1 Lathyrus oleraceus
TCATTCACATAATTCATTCAAATTTCATGGGTTTAACAACAACATTTTCATCATTCACACAATTCAATCAAATTTCATAGGTTTAACAACAACATTTTCATCATTCACAAATTCAATAAACTTTCATGGGTTTAACCTAAACATTTTCAGCATTCACACAATTCAATCAAATTTCATGGGTTTAACAACAACATTTCATCATTCCCATAATTCAATCAATTTTCATGGGTTTAAAACAACATTTTCATCATTCACACAATTCAATCAAATTTCATTGGTTTAAAAACAACATTTTCATCATTCACACAATTCAATCAAATTTCATGGGTTTAACATCAACATTTTCATCATTCCACAATTCAATCAATTTCATGGGTTTAACAACAACATTTTCATCATTCACACAATTCAATCAAATTTCATAGGTTTAACAACAACATTTTCATCATTCACACAATTCAATAAATTTCATGGGTTTAACCTAAACATTTTCATCATTCACACAATTCAATCAAATTTCATGGGTTTAACAACAATCTTTTCATCATTCACACAATTCAATCAAATTTCATGGGTTTAACATCAACATTTTCATCATTCACACAATTCAATCAATTTCATGGGTTTAACCTCACATTTTCATCATTCACACAATTCAATCAAATTTCATGGGTTTAACAACATTTTTTTATCATTCACACAATTCAATCAAATTCATAGTTTAACAACACATTTTCATCATTCACAAAATTCAATAACTTTCATGGGTTTAACCTAACATTTTCAGCATTCACATAATTCAATAAATTTCATGGGTTTAACAACAACAATTTCATCATTCGCATAATTCAAATTTATCTCATGGTTTAACAACAACATTTTCATCATTCACACAATTCAATCAAATTTCATGGGTTTAAAAACAACATTTTCATCATTCACACAATTCAATAAAATTTCATGGGTTTAACCAAAACATTTTCATCATTCACACAATTCAATCAAATTTCATGGGTTTAACAACAACATTTTCATCATTCACACAATTCAATCAAATTTCATGGGTTTAACCACAACATTTTCATCATTCCCACAATTCAATCAAATTTCATGGGTTTAACAACAACATTTTCATCATTCACACAATTCAATCAAATTTCATGGGTTTAACAACAACATTTTCATCATTCACACAATTCAATCAAATTTCATGGGTTTAACATCAACATTTTCATTGTTCACACAATTCAATAAATTTTCATGGGTTTAACCTCAACATTTTCATCATTCACATAATTCAATCAAATTTCATGGGTTTAACAACACCATTTTCATCATTCACAAAATTCAATAAACTTTCATGGGTTTAACCTAAACATTTTCATCATTCACACAATTCAATCAAATTTCATGGGTTTAACAACGACAATTTCATCATTCCCATAATTCAATCAATTTTCATGGGTTTAAAAGCAACATTTTCATCATTCACACAATTCAATCAAATTTCATTGGTTTAATAACAATTTTTCATCATTCACACAATTCAATCGAATTTCATGGGTTTAACATCAACATTTTCATCATTCCCATAATTCAATTTATCTTCAAGGGTTTAACAACAACATTTTCATCATTCACACAATTCAATCAAATTTCATAGGTTTAACAACAACATTTTCATCATTCACACAATTCAATAAAATTTCATGGGTTTAACCTAACATTTTCATCATTCACACAATTCAATCAAATTTCATGGGTTTAACAACAATCTTTTCATCATTCACACAATTCAATCAAATTTCATGGTTTAACATCAACATTTTCATTGTTCACACAATTCAATCAATTTTCATGGGTTTAACCTCAACATTTCATCATTCACATAATTCAATCAAATTTCATGGGTTTCACAACATTTTTTTTATCATTCACACAATTCAATCAAATTTCATAGGTTTAACAACAACATTTTCATCATTCACCAAATTCAATAAACTTTCATGGGTTTAAACCTAAATTTTCATCATTCACACAATTCAATCAAATTTCATGGGTTTACATCAACAATTTCATCATTCCCCTAATTCAATTTATCTTCATGGGTTTAACAACAACATTTTCATCATTTACACCATTCAATATTTCAGGGGTTTAACAATAACATTTTCATCATTCACACAATTCAATCAAAATTTATGGGTTTAACCAAAACATTTTCATCATTCACACAATTCAATCAAATTTCATGGGTTTTAACACAACATTTTCATCATTCACACAATTCAATCAAATTTCATGGGTTTAACAACAAATTTTCATCATTCCACAATTCAATCAAATTTCATGGGTTTAACACAACATTTTCATCATTCACACAATTCAATCAAATTTTATGGGTTTAACAACAACATTTTCATCATTCACACAATTCAATCAAATTTCATGGGTTTAAAAACAACATTTTCATCATTCACACAATTCAATCAAATTTCATAGGTTTAACCACAACATTTTCATCATTCACACAATTCAATCAAATTTCATGGGTTTAACAACAACATTTTCATCATTCACACAATTCAATCAAATTTCATGGGTTTAACTACAACATTTTCATCATTCACACAATTCAATCAAATTTCATGGGTTTAACAAAAACATTTTCATCATTCACACAATTCAATCAAATTTCAT
>NW_026113911.1:0-2618 GCF_024323335.1 Lathyrus oleraceus
TTTAATCATCCCACAATTCAATCAAATTTCATAGGTTTAACAACATTTTCATCATTCACACAATTCATCAAATTTCATGGGTTTAACAACAACATTTTCATCATTCCCACAATTCAATCAAATTTCATGGTTTAACAACAACATTTTCATCATTCACACAATTCAATCAAATTTCATGGGTTTACAACAACATTTTCATCATTCCCACAATTCAATCAAATTTCATGGGTTTAACAACAACATTTCATCATTCCCACAATTCAATCAAATTTCATGGTTTAACATCAACATTTTCATCATTTCCACAATTCAATCAATTTCATAGGTTTAACACAACATTTTCATCATTCCCACAATTCAATCAAATTTCATGGGTTTAACATCAACATTTTCATCATTCACACAATTCAATCAAATTTCATGGGTTTAACATCAACATTTCATCATTTCACAATTCAATCAAATTTCATAGGTTTAACAACAACATTTTCATCATTCACACAATTCAATCAAATTTCATAGGTTTAACAACAACACATTTCATCATTCCCACAATTCAATCAAATTTCATGGGTTTAACATCATCATTTTCATCATTCACACAGTTCAATCAAATTTCAGGGTTAACATCAACATTTCATCATTTCCACAATTCAATCAAATTTCATAGGTTTAACACAACATTTTCATCATTCCACAATTCAATCAAATTTCATAGGTTAACACAACATTTTCATCATTCCCACAATTCAATCAAATTTCATGGGTTTAACATCAACATTTTCATCATTCCCACAATTCAATCAAATTTCATGGGTTTAACATCAACATTTTCATCATTCCCACAATTCAATCAAATTTCATGGGTTTAACAACAACATTTCATCATTCACACAATTCAATCAAATTTAGGGTTTAACATCAACATTTTCATCATTCCCACAATTCAATCAAATTTCATGGGTTTAACACAACATTTTCATCATTCCCACAATTCAATCAAATTTCATGGGTTTAACAACAACATTTTCATCATTCCCACAATTCAATCAAATTTCATGGGTTTAACAACAACATTTCATCATTCCCACAATTCAATCAAATTTCATGGGTTTAACAACAACATTTTCATTTTTCACACAATTCAATCAAATTTCATGGGTTTAACATCAACATTTCATCATTTCCACCATTCAATCAAATTTCATGGGTTTAACAACAACATTTTCATCATTCCCACAATTCAATCAAATTTCATGGGTTTAACATCAACATTTTCATCATTCACACAATTCAATCAAATTTCATGGGTTTAACATCAACATTTCATCATTTCACAATTCAATCAAATTTCATAGGTTTAACAACAACATTTTCATCATTCACACAATTCAATCAAATTTCATAGGTTTAACAACAACACTTTCATCATTCCCACAATTCAATCAAATTTCATGGGTTTAACAAAACATTTCATCATTCCCACAATTCAATCAAATTTCATGGGTTTAACATCAACATTTTCATCATTCACACAATTCAATCAAATTTCATGGGTTTAACATCAACATTTCATCATTTCCCACAATTCAATCAAATTTCATAGGTTTAACAACAACATTTTCATCATTTACACAATTCAATCAAATTTTATCAAATTTCATAGGTTTAACAACAACATTTTCATCATTCCCACAATTCAATCAAATTTCATGGGTTTAACATCAACATTTTCATCATCCCACAATTCAATCAAATTTCATGGGTTTAACAAAAACATTTCTATCATTCACACAATTCAATCAAATTTTATGGGTTTAACAACAACATTTTCATCATTCCCACAATTCAATCAAATTTCATGGGTTTAACATCAACATTTTCATCATTCCCACAATTCAATCAAAATTCATGGGTTTAATAACAACATTTCCATTATTCCCACAATTCAATCAAATTTCATGGGTTTAACAACAACATTTTCATTTTTCACACAATTCAATCAAATTTCATGGGTTTAACATCAACATTTCATCATTTCCACAATTCAATCAAATTTCATAGGTTTAAGAACAACATTTTCATCATTCACACAATTCAATCAAATTTCATGGGTTTAACAATAACATTTTCATCATTCACACAATTCAATCAAATTTCATGGGTTTAACATCAACATTTCATCATTTCCACAATTCAATCAAATTTCATAGGTTTAACAACAACATTTTCATCATTCACACAATTCAATCAAATTTCATGGGTTTAACAACAACATTTCATCATTCCCACAATTCAATCAAATTTCATCGGTTTAACATCAACATTTTCATCATTCACACAATTCAATCAAATTTCAGGGTTTAACAACAATTTTTATCATTCCACAATTCAATCAAATTTCATGGTTTTAACAACAACATTTTCATTATTCACACAATTCAATCAAATTTCATGGGTTTAACATCAACATTTTCATCATTCCCACAATTCAATCAAATTTCATGGGTTTAACAACACATTTTCATCATTCCACAATTCAATCAAATTTCATGGGTTTAACATCAACATTTTCATCATTCCCACAATTCAATCAAATTTCATGGGTTTAACATCAA
>NW_026113912.1:0-2550 GCF_024323335.1 Lathyrus oleraceus
GCCTCTTAAGGAGGACTTCAGACAGTTTGCCCGGCCAAAATAACAGGCCGGGTCTCCAGACTACATGAAGAAAGAGGGATTACCTCAAAGCAAATTGCCTAAATATCAAAGCAAAGCAAGTTTCAAAAGAACTTAAGCAACTAAGGTACCTGAAATAGTCAAACAAATCAGTACACAATTCAACAGTTTAAAACAGAATAAGTGAGAATGATAACAGTCAACATGATCAGATGAATGTGCAAAGCACAAGACTCAAGTCATATGAGTCAAGCCCCTACAAACAAAGGTTAGCTCATGATAAAACAATCAGCTTAATAACTTGCAAAGTTTCTTTGAAGCATTGTAGCTAACCTGAAACAATGAACTCAAACATAAGCAGGAGACCCACTAGGACAAGCCTAGGGTCAAAAACAAATGAGAAAGTCAAAACAGCAAGGGATAGTCAACCCAAAATCAAGTTAAACAATCAAGAAGCAAAAACTCAATTGGTCCCACATTCATATCATTCATCATCATCAGTTCATAAGCAAAGGAAGGCAAAGCCTGGCAAATTGGTGCACATAGAAGTCAACAAAAACGACTTGCATCAAAAGTCAACTCAAACATTTTCAAAAATCAAAAATAATTCATGCTCAACCTAACACCTAGCATGGTAAGCATGTAAAATTTCATCATCACAATTGGACAAGTGGAAGGCAGTTCAATGAAAATCATGAAGTCAAAGCAAATTTGAAATATGCTCAATGAAGTCAACAGAAAGACTTAGCTCAAAAGCATCATAATCAATTCCAAAAATTATCAAATACTTCAGGGGTCAATCACAATCCATAACATGCATGCATATAAAATTCAGCTCAATTGGATCATGGAAAGATGGTCAATTAAATCAGGAAGTCAAGACAATTTCAGTATGCACAAAGAAGTCAAACAACAAACATGTGTCAACTTCAAAAAATCATAAATAAATGAAACAGATGAGAAATGATGGGATCAAACACCAATGCAAAGCTTGAGATGTCTAGTATGCACATGTAAAATTTCATGATATCCAATGAAGTATGAGAATTCACAAAGGATTTGGCAAGATGTACACACAAGTCAACAATTGACTAGGCAGGGATGAATAAATCTCAAACAATTAAGAATTGGCACAAATAATTCCAGGAAAATTCACACATCAACTAGACATATAGAGAAGGATCATGCAAAATTTCACATTAATTGGAGGTCAGGAAGCATGTCAACAAAAATCATGAACTTGCATAACATTGGTGTGACACACAAATTGTCACACCCTACTTCAAAAATTCATATCTCACAAACCACATAAGATAAATTCAAGACTACTCTACATCAAAACAAACATGAATGAGTGTAGATTAACCACAAAAAATTTCAGAATCATTGGATACATCATCACAATTTCACAATGGTTTTGGCAAAAGGTTACAAAATGTGCATACATGTCAAGAAACCTAATGCCATAAAAATCAGCCAACCAAAAAAATCAAATAAAACTCATGATAAAATAGTAGACATTCATGTGAAATTTTGGAAAAAAATTTCATGTGAATTTTGGAATTGAATTGCACGAGTTATGAATTTTGGAAGTTTGAGTAACAATTGGAACAAATAACAAAAATGGACATGGTTTACTAGGTCAACAAGGTTGACGATGGCATTCTGGTAAATACCCCCCTCATTAATCAAAACGGTTTGCGTTTTAAGGGAGGCAGAACGAAATGTTCTGATTGGCCATCACCAATGAAACAGTAACAAGGCCAGCAATACGCGTGAAACACATGAAATTTGGAAATGGGTTAGGGTTTTGAACAGTGACCGTGTGTGTTCATCAACTTCATTAAATCATGAAAATTAAATCGCCCAGAAACATGAATCGATCATACCATTCTCATCAGCACTCCACACACTTAAGAATCCAAGCATCATTTTCCTTAAAACACACTAACAATCATGAATCGAGCAAAACAAATAAGCACTATCAAACTTGAAAGCAGCATAACTTCTCGAATACTTGACCATTTTCAAAAAAACAAACACATCATGAAGCTCAACATGGATAGATCTACACTAAGCATGGCATGATTTGAGAAACAAGTGAATCGAAAACTTACTTATATTTGAAGAAGAAAGAGTGAATGAAACAGTTGCTTTTGTTGATGTATGCTCAAACAGTCGAAGGTCCAAGCTCAAAGGATGGATGATGAAGTTATTTAAGCTCAAACTTGCTCGATTCAACTCTAGCTCCAAACTGCCATGGAAGAATGCTTTGGAAAACAGAACACGAAGATGGCTGTGCAGTTGATGAATGGTGTTTGAAAAAAGCTCCCAAATGATGGCCAGATGTGAAGAAACCAATGGATTGCTCGGGCTCTTTGAGTTTTTGCTCAGAAAATTCAAATCGTGAAAATGCAAATTGAGAGAGAATGAAAAGTTTCTGTGTGTTAGAGGCTGCTATCTAGGTGTTTTTGCAGCAGAAAAGTTGTTATATATGGTCTGTTTTAACTCTAATCCATGTATGCTAAGTAT
>NW_026113913.1:0-2506 GCF_024323335.1 Lathyrus oleraceus
TGAATGATGAAAATGTTGTTCAATCCATGAAATTTGATTGAATTGTATGAATGATGAAAAGGTATATGTTAAACTATGAAATTTGATTGAATTGTGTGAATGATGCAAAATGCTGTTGTTAAACCCATGAAATTTGATTGAATTGTGCGAATGATGAAAATGTTGTTGTTAAAGGCATGAAATTTGATTGAATTGTGTGAATGATGAAAATCTTGATATTAAACCTATGAAATTTGATTGAATTGTGTGAATGATGAAACGTTGTTGTTAAACCCATGAATTTGATTGAATTTTGTGAATGATGAAAATGTTGATGTTAAACCCATGAAATTTGATTCCGTTGTGTGTATGATGAAAGTGTTGTTGTTAAAGCCATGAAATTTGATATAATTCTATGAATGATGAAAATGTTGATGTTAAACCTATGAAATTTGATTGAATGGTGTGAATGATGAAATTGTTGTAGCAAAAGCCATGAAATTTGATTGAATATTGTGAATGATGAAAATGTTGATGTTAAACCCGTGAAATTTGAGAGAATGGTGTGAATGATGAAAAGGTAGATACTAAACCCATGAATTTTTGATTGAATTGTGTGAATGATGAAAATGTTGTTGTTAAACCCATGAAATTTGATTGGATTATGAGAATTATTAAAATGTTATTGTTAAGCCCATGGAATTTGATTGAATTGTGTGAATGATGGAAATGTTTTTGTTAAACCCATGGAATTTGATTGAATTGTGTAAATGAGGAAAATGGTGTTGTTAAACCAATGAAATTTGATTGAATTGTGTGAATGATGAAAATGTTGTTGTTAATGCCAAGAAATTTGATTGAATTGTGTGAATGATGAAAATGTTGATGATAAACCCGTGAGATTTGATTGAATGGTGTGAATGATGAAAAGGAAGATGTTAAACCCAAGAAATTTGATTGCATTGTGTGAATGATGAAAATGTTGTTGTTAAAGACATGAAATTTGATTGAATGGTGTGAATGATGAAAAGGTAGATGTTGCGATGAACAAATACACCACACACACACACTAACGAAAACCTATGAAATTTGATTGCATTGTGTGAATGATGAAAATGTTGTTGTTAAAGCCATGAAATTTGATTGAATTGTGTGAATGATGAAAAGGTGGATGTTAAACCTATGAAATTTGATTGAATTGTGTGAATGATGAAAATGTTGTTGTTAATACCAGGAAATTGGATTGAATGTGTGAATGATGAAAATGTTGATGTTAAACCTATGAAATTTGATTGAATTGTGTGAATGATGAAAATGTTGATTTTAAACCCATGAAATTTGATTCAATTGTGTGAATGATGAAAATGTTGTTGTTAAAACCATGAAATTTGATTGAATTGTGTGAATGATGAAAATGTTGATGTTAAACCCCTGAAATTTGATTGAATGGTGTGAATGATGAAAAGGTAGATGTTAAACCCATGAAATTTGATTGAATTGTGTGAATGATGAAAATGTTGTTGTAAAAGCCATGAAATTTGATTGAATTATGTGAATGATGAAAATGTTATTGTTAAACCCATGGAATTTGATTGAATTGTGTGAATGATGAAAATGTCATTGTTAAACCCATGGAATTTGATTGAATTGTGTGAATGATGAGAATGACATTGTTAAACCCATGGAATTTGATTGAATTGTGTGAATGATGAAAATGTTACTGGTAAACCCATGGAATTTGATTGAATTGTGTGAATGATGAAAATGTCATTGTTAAACCCATGGAATTTGATTGAATTGTGTGAATGATGAAAATGTCATTGTTAAACCCATGGAATTTGATTGAATTGTGTGAATGATGAAAATGTTGTTATTAAACCCATGAAATTTGATTGAATTGTGTAAATGATGGAAATGTTGTTGTTAAACCTATGAAATTTGATTGAATTGTGTGAATGATGAAAATGTTGTTGTTAAACCCATGGAATTTGATTGAATTGTGTGAATGATGAATTGTTGATGATAAACCCGTGAAATTTGATTGAATGGTGTGAATGATGAAAAGGTAGATGTTAAACCCATGAAATTTGATTGCATTGTGTGAATGATGAAAATGTTGTTGTTCAATCCATGAAATTTGATTGAATTGTATGAATGATGAAAAGGTATATATTAAACCTATGAAATTTGATTGAATTGTGTGAATGATGCAAATGCTGTTGTTAAACCCATGAAATTTGATTGAATTGTGCGAATGATGAAAATGTTGTTGTTAAAGGCATGAAATTTGATTGAATTGTGTGAATGATGAAAATCTTGATGTTAAACCTATGAAATTTGATTGAATTGTGTGAATGATGAAAACATTGTTGTTAAACCCATGAAATTTGATTGAATTTTGTGAATGATGAAACTGTTGATGTTAAACCAATGAAATTTGATTGCATTATGTGAATGATGAAAATGTTGTTGTTCAATCCATGAAATTTGATTGAATTGTATGAATGATGAAAAGGTATATATTAAA
>NW_026113914.1:0-2489 GCF_024323335.1 Lathyrus oleraceus
TAAAAGAGGGTTAGGCGAGGTGGGCCAACTTAAGATATTGGGCCGAAAACCATGCCCCGACCCGTCAAGAATGGTGTATTAAACGGGCGGGCTCGACGGGCCCAATCCGTTTTGCCACCCCTAATTACGAGCAACAATAATTTCAGAAGAACCATTTTTTTAAGAAACTTCTTCTACTAAATATTCAATATTCAAACCCAAATCCAAATTTATTCTGTCGTTGTTCACACTTTCCATTTTGTATTTATCTTCCAAAAATAACAACAACAAAAAAGTTATTCACTTAACTTGGAAAGTTATTTTAAAAAAAGTTGAAATCATAAAATAACATAAAAAAATAAAAAGATATATGACATACGTGAGTAAGAAAAGTTCTTAATTTGCAATACTTGAGAAGATTTCAGTTTTAACAAAGTATTTTTAAGGAAGCGTGAAATTTTTTCTATGAAAAAAAAAAGAATGCAGGAATGCAGACGTGAAGTATTTGAGAAGATAAAAAGCCTAGGTGAGATATTAGATGTGAGGGTACTTTTGTCATATTTTTTAGTAAATATGTTTAACCTGTAATAATTACTGTATTTAATTATTACATGTTCCAAAATAAAGCAAGTGAGACCATTAATCATTTATTCAAATAACAATTATCGTTAATATTAGATCAAATACTATAATTTGAATTTGAATTCAAAACTTTAAAATTGTATGTGTGAGTTTTTGGCAGTTATTGTCATTTTGAAAATATATTAAAAAATTGTAAATATTGTTGTTGCATATTTTTTATGGAAAAATCTATAATTTATTTTCATTATCATTTTGTGTATGGTGTTTATTATTTTTATTTTTTTTTAACTTTTTCACTTTAAATTAGGCTTTGATACCATGTGTGCTAAGTTAATAGTCTCTTTGACTCTTAGCATTGTAAATAAAAACGAAAAACGAAATAAAATCTATCATTACTCTTAAAAATCTTAGAGGATTTTTTAATGCATCCTATATGTTTCTTACGCATCACACAAAAATACTAAAATGTCCCAAATTTTTGGAGATGCATCTCCAGAACATTTTATGAGTGACACCCTATAAATTGAGTAATTTTTATTCCGGAGATGCATCTCCAGAATATTTTAAGAAATATATTGATAATTGATCAGTTCAGTAGAAATTACAGAGCCGAAAGTTTGAGCGGATTTTGGAAATATTCGGTCACATTTACATATCAGATATTTTTGGAGATGCATCTCCAGAATAGTCTGATGAAAGAAACAACTGCATGATCATGCAACCATTATTGCCAGTGTTGTTTTCCAACACAAACCCTCACAAACCCCCCCTCAATTCTCAATCCATTTTTTCACTCTAAATCTCTAATCTTGTATTTCATCACATCGAAGAGAGTAAAATAAGATATAATTTTAGGTAAAAATCATTTATTTCACACTGTATTGCTCACACTAATCATGCATTTTAGCTGAAAGAACGAGCGTTGTGTCCGGAAATGTATCTCCAGAACGAGTATGAACTTTTTCGGAGATGCACTCTCGGAACTAGTCTGTGTTCATTTTTCCAGTTCTGTTTTCAACAGTAGCACTTATTTACTGTATTCTTATAATTGTTTTCATTAGATATGATGCACCCCGATATTTTCCCAAAATAAGTTGTTTCTTTGAATGTTCAAAGTGTTGTTGTGAAGGCAGTAGATGTTGGCGACCAATTTAAAAATGAGCAAGAGTTTGAATATCGTGATCAAATGCTTCAATGGATTCGTATGAAGGCATATAAACTTGAATTTGATGTAGTTATTGGAAGGTCCGATAATGGTTCAGATAAAAGATGCGCTTTTGTGAGAATGACGTGCGAAAGAAGTGGGAAATATAGAACTCCTCTTTGGATTTTTAAAAGAGACGACACTGGTTCAAGAAAATGTGAGTGACCGTTTAAGGTGCGTGGTTACATGTTGACAAATAAAAGCTGGAGATTCAATGTCACATGTGGTTTTCATAACCATGATTTGTGTGAAAAATTAGTCGGCCATCCTAGTTTGTGTTGGCTCATGCCGTAAGAGAAGGAATGCGTTACTGACATGACATTGAATTTGGTTCAACCGAAAATATGCTTGCAACATTGAAAGGAAAAAGACTAAAAAATATATCAAATATCAAGCAAGTGTATAATATTCAGTACCAAACTAACAAGATCTTAGGGGGGATAGAACTGAAATTCAACAACTCTTGAAACTGTTGGATGATAATAGTTACGTGTCTAGGTACCGAACATGCGAGGATGGAGTTAATGTTAGAGATATATTTTGGACTCAACCTGATTCCATAAAGTTGTTTAACACGTTTTCTACTGTGCCCATACTTGATTCAAACTACAAGGCTAACAAGTATATAATTCCATTATTGGAGATGGTTGGCGTTACCTCAACTGAGAAGACATTCTGTTGGGTTTGCATTTCTTAAGTGTCAAAAATAGGACAATTTTACTTG
>NW_026113915.1:0-2482 GCF_024323335.1 Lathyrus oleraceus
CAGCCAATTTGAAAAACTTTAAAAAGTCATAGTTACAATCACAATGAGAACTCAGTCTTTTTTTCTGATTGTCTTGTTGTATTTTTTCCTGTGCGTCCTTGAATCATGCTACCTTCCTCAACCTCAATGATCCATTAGTTAATGAGATTGGCAACTTTGCTGTAAACGAGTACAACAAGCAGGTAATAAGCTAAAATTTGAGAAGGTCGTCGATGGTGTATCTGAAACAACATCCCAAGGGACCAACTACCGCATCACACTTTCTGCATCAGATGGTTCAACCTCTAAAAAATTATGCAGCCATTGTATTGGATAATCCAATACAACATATTAGAAAACTGATGACTTTGCACCTATTAAAGCCTAAATCATTAAAGTAGTTTATCTTATAAAATCTTTATCTTTAGCCTTTAGATTAGTGTACAATAAAATATATGTTTTGTATATCAGTAATTGATTATTGATCTAAATAAATTATCAATTTAAATTACGCTAAAACTTCATGTGGTTTTCTCTCTCCAGAAAGTTTGTGTTATAACTTTGTAATTTTAGTGTTGGAGTATTCAACCGAAAAATTATAATATTTATAAAATAATATCAAATTCATTGGATAAATTTAGAGAAAAACAATCCTACTCAATTATAGAATTTAGTTTGTTAAATATTTTTTTGACAAATCAAGAGTTTATAGTGTGTGAATCAATCAAAGACAATTTCATAAGCAGTCATATTTTCTTACCGAAACAACGTTTTTTTAATTGAAACCTACTATAATCATGTGTAGGGGTTATCGATGGGTTTAATGTAATAAGTATTTTAATAAAAATTTCTTGTTCAGTTTTTTTAGGTTTTTGAAAGTTACTCATAATCATTACAAAAGAATTAATAATATTCATTGTAAAAACAAAAGATAACAAAAAAATGAATAAAAATAAACATATTTGTAACTTAATTGTTTTTTTTTAAATCTCCTTTTATATATTTGTTCTTCTTCAAATTTTGAATTGTCTGCAGAGTAGATTCTATTTTATAAATCAAGGGATAACATCAAATCGATGTTCAAAAACTGTAAATAATCAATACTTCTTAACTCTTAATAATAACTCTTCATCCCAAGTGTTTTTTTAAAAGTAATCTGTTGTAAATCTTAAATTAGTTTCTATTCATTTAAAGGTTACGTTTCTTGATACAGATAAGAGCGGTTCCTTGAACATAAATAATTAGTATAAAAAACAATTATATGAATTTTTTAATATCAATTGAAAGCAACCGAAACCCCATATACATATAAACCTTATTATATTATCCATTATAATTATATGTTTTGTTGTTTAAATTTAATGAAAACCTCTCGTGTTATAACATGAGGAAAATATATAAAATCTCATCAAAGAAGTTTGTAAAATTATTATCATATAGTGCCATGTTATTAGTAGTATTCTTTCTTTTATACACCAAACTTTACAAAATTTGATATATGTATTCATCATGTTTAAATAGAAATAAATATAAATAATTAATTAATTAATTTAACTCAATTATTTTAAAATTTTAATTTTAGCTTCATTCCTTTATATAAAAGACAATTCAATTTTAGGTTCATTGAATAATTAATGTATTGGTCGGTTTATAGATTAGATACGTTGATTATTCCATGAATTAAAAAAGTGATTTATCTCTTAAATAAAAGAACAAAAGTAGTAAACTTTATTATTGTACACAGATTAAAAATGTAAGTTATACATTTAATTCTAAAAATGACGTTAATGTGTCACCGTAGAATTGTATTTTAAGGGATTCATTGTCAGTTCTTTCAATACAATGTCACCTCAAGTATGTGTTTATTATTTTTAATACTAAAAAGTGACAGGAAACTTTGACTAAATTATATTTAAATAGTGTTTTTTGGATTAAGAAATAATTTAGTTTTACTTTATTATACTAATTAAACTACTAAATAAGAATTACATTTTAAAAAGACTTATGTGCAGTATATTGACGAACTTACCAACTAAAAACAATCTCCAGAAACATAGTTTATAAATTTTGAAAACTTTAAAATTATTTTAAAAAACCATTTTTTTATAATTATAAATTTTAAAATACCCAAATTTTGTTTGATTGTCGAGTTTGCTATAATCATTTTAAAATTTATTGATGTATTCCAAATTTTAAAAAAACTCAAAGGTAGCTCAATTTTAAACTATTAATTTTTTATTAATAAACTATTGTAATTCTACATTAGAAAATATTATTACATTTTAAATTAAATTATACTCTTAGTAAAAAAAAATATAATATGATATTTTTTTAATTAATTAAGAGAAGAAACATTCAAGTTATACGTAATATTAGTTAATTAAATATATTAATTATAAAATAAAAAAAAAACCTTGATTGTTTTTTTAAGTTGACACGGTACTAGTACAATAAGAGTTTAACTTATTAAATTATAGGGACGACTTAAAAATTTCATATGGTA
>NW_026113916.1:0-2380 GCF_024323335.1 Lathyrus oleraceus
TAAAATATATATATATATATATAAATATATATATTTATATATATAAATATAATCTATATATTATATAATATATATATATTTATATATATACTATATATATCTATATATATCTATATCCACACCTTCAGACCTCCCTCTGCCCATACCCCCCAAATGCAAGGATCCAGGAACTTTTTCTCTTCCATCTCCCATTGGGGATCGTAAATTCGAAAATTGCATGCTTGATTTGGGAGCGGGCATTGATGTTATGCCTACTTCTGTTTATAATAACCTTGATCTTTGTCCTTTGCAACATACATGTTTAATCATTCAACTGACGAATAGAAGCAATGCTCGCTCTATTGGAGTAGTGGAAGATGTGCTTGTTAAAGTTAATGACTTGATTTTTACTGCAATTTTTACATTCTGGACATGTATGGAGAAAAAAATTCAAGCAGATCACCAGTCAATTTGGGAAGACCATTCTTGAAAACGGTGAAAAAAATTGATGTTGATGATGGAACCATGTCCATGGAATTTGATGACATTGTCGCGAAATTTAAAATTTTCGATGCCATGAAACATCCCTTGGAAGAGCATTATGTTTTCATATTGAATTGATCTCTGAGTTGGTTAATGACACTTGTTCTGAATTGTTTTCACTTGATTTTCCATCTCTATCTGGTTTTGATGATGTTTACTCATGTGATGATTATACTGACACTAACCTTTATGTTGTATGTGTTGAGGTTGATGTTGTCTTGCAGGGTAACATTTTTCCTACAGATGAAGTTGTCGATGAAGTTGTTTATGTAGTTGAAGCTCTCGACATCCCAACTTCCCCAAACACCTTATCCATTAAGCAACCACCTTCCCTAGAGCTGAAATAACTCCCTGAAAATATGAATATGCTTATTTGGAGAGTAATGAAAAACTCTCGGTTATAATTTCTTCTAACCTTGATTTCGATCAAGAAATTAAGCTTTGCAGGTTTTGAGGAAGCATAAAAAGGCGATTGGGTGGACATTGTCTAAGATCCCAGGCATTAGTCCCTCAATGTGTATGCACATGATTTTACTTGAGGATGGTCCTAAAATTGTGAGGCAGCCCCAAAGGAGGCTTAATCCTTTGATTCTCGATGTTGTGAAGAAAGAGGTAACCAAACACTTGCAAGCAGATATCATTTATCCTTAGGATAAATGATATCTGCTTGCAAGTGTTTGGTTACCTCTTTCTTCACAACATCGAGAATCAAAGGATTAAGCCTCCTTTGGGGCTGCCTCACAATTTTAGGACCATCCTCAAGTAAAATCATGTGCATACACATTGAGGGACTAATGCCTGGGATCTTAGACAATGTCCACCCAATCGCCTTTTTATGCTTCCTCAAAACCTGCAAAAGCTTAATTTCTTGATCGAAATCAAGGTTAGAAGAAATTATAACCGAGAGTTTTTCATTACTCTCCAAATAAGCATATTTCATATTTTCAGGGAGTTATTTCAGCTCTAGGGAAGGTGGTTGCTTAATGGATAAGGTGTTTGGGGAATTGGGATGTCGAGAGCTTCAACTACATAAACAACTTCATCGACAACTTCATCTGTAGGAAAAATGTTACCCTGCAAGACAACATCAACCTCAACACATACAACATAAAGGTTAGTGTCAGTATAATCATCACATGAGTAAACATCATCAAAACCAGATAGAGATGGAAAATCAAGTGAAAACAATTCAGAACAAGTGTCATTAACCAACTCAGAGATCAATTCAATATGAAAACATAATGCTCTTCCAAGGGATGTTTCATGGCATCGAAAATTTTAAATTTCGCGACAATGTCATCAAATTCCATGGACATGGTTCCATCATCAACATCAATTTTTTTCACCGTTTTCAAGAATGGTCTTCCCAAATTGACTGGTGATCTGCTTGAATTTTTTTCTCCATACATGTCCAGAATGTAAAAATCTGCAGTAAAAATCAAGTCATTAACTTTAACAAGCACATCTTCCACTACTCCAATAGAGCGAGCATTGCTTCTATTCGTCAGTTGAATGATTAAACATGTATGTTGCAAAGGACAAAGATCAAGGTTATTATAAACAGAAGTAGGCATAACATCAATGCCCGCTCCCAAATCAAGCATGCAATTTTCGAATTTACTATCCCCAATGGTATATGGAATAGAAAAAGTTCCTGGATCCTTGCATTTTTGGGGTATGGTCAGATTGAGGTCTGAATGTGTGTATATATATATATATATATATAATATTTATATATATATAATATATATATATATATATATATATATATATTTATATATATAAATATATATATTTAATATATATATATATATATTTATATATATAAATATATATATATATATATATAGATATATAT
>NW_026113917.1:0-2301 GCF_024323335.1 Lathyrus oleraceus
AATTTCATGGTTAACACCAACATTTTTATGATTATCAATATTCAATCAAATTTCATGGGTTTAACAACAACATTTTCATCATTTCTATAATTTAATCAAATTCATGGTTTAATAATAATATTTTAATTATTCACACATTTAATCAAATTTCATGGGTTTAATAACAATATTTTAATCATTCACACAATTGAATCAAATGTCATGGATTAACAACAACATTTTCATCATTCACACAATTTAAATCAATTTTATTGGTTTAACAACAACATTTTCATCATTCCACAATCAATCAATTTCATGGGTTTAACAATAATTTTCATTATTCCACAATCAATCAAATTTCACGGGTTTAAAACATGATTTCATCATTCCCACATTTAATTAAATTCATGGGTTTAACCAACATTTTTATGATTAACAATATTCAATCAAATTTCATGGGTTTAACAACAACATTTTCATCATTTCCACAATTTAATCAAATTTCATCGGTTTCAATAATATTTACTTATTCACACAATTCAATCAGATTTCATGCGTTTACAACAACATTTTCATCATTCACACAATTCTATCTAATTTCATGGTTTTAACCAACATTTTCATCATTCACACAATTCTATCTAATTTCATTGTTTAACGACAACATTTTTATCATTCACACAATTCAATCAAATTTCATGGGTTTAAATAAGATTTACATCTTTCCCACAATTCAATTCCAAATTTCATGGGGTTAACACCAACATTTTTATGATTAACAATATTCAAGAACAATACGACAAACAAAAAAAACCAAAAGAGAAATGTCCCGGGGGGGGGGGGGGGGGGGTTTGGGGGGGACACAATCAGTCAAATTTCATGGGTTTTAAAACAACATTTTCATCATTCACACAATTCATCAATGTTCACGGGTTTAAAACATGATTTACATTCATTCCCACAATTCAATTAAATTCATGGTTTAACACCAACATTTATGGTTAAACCATATTAATCAAATTTCATGGGTTTAACAACACATTTTTATCATTCCCACAATTCAATCAAATTTCATGGGTTTAACAATATTATTTCAATTATTCGCAAAATTCAATCAGATTTCATGGGTTTACCAACCATTTTCATCATTCACACAATTCTATCTAATTTCATGGGTTTAACAACAATTTTTTCATTCACATAATTCTAACTAATTTCATGGTTTAACGACAACATTTTCATCATTCACACAATTCAATCAAATTTCATGGGTTTAAAATAAGATTTTCATCTTCCCACAATTCAATCAATTTCATGGGGTTAATACCAACATTTTATGATTAACAATATTCAATCAAATTTCATGGGTTTAACAACAACATTTTCATCATTTCCACAATTTAATCAAATTTCATGGGTTTAACAATAATATTTTAATTATTCACACAATTTAATCAAATTTCATGGGTTTAATAACATATTTTAATCATTCACACAATTGAAATTCACACAATTCAATCAAATTTCATGGTTTAACAATAATATTTCAATATTCACACAATACAATCAAATTTCACGGGTTTAAAACATGATTTACATCATCCCACAATTCAATAAATTTCATGGGTTTATAACAACAACATTTTCATCATTTCCACAATTTAATCAAATTTCATCAGTTTAACAATAATATTTTAATTATTCACACAATTCAATCAGATTTCATGCGTTTACAAACTTTTGATCATCACACATCAATCAACTTCCCGTGTTTAGAAAAACATTTTCATCATTCACACAATTCTATCTAATTTCATGGGTTTAACAACAACATTTTCATCATTCACACAATTCAATCAAATTTCATGGGTTTAACAACAACATTTTCATCATTCACACAATTCAATCAAATTTCATGGGTTTAAACAAGATTTACATCATTCCCACATTCAATTAAATTTCATGGGTTAACACCAACATTTTTATGATTATCATATTCAATCAAATTTCATGGTTTAACAACAACATTTTCATCATTTCTACAATTTATCAAATTTCATGGGTTTAATATAATATTTTAATTATTCACACAATTTAATCAAATTTCATGGGTTTTAACAACAACATTTTCATCATTCACACAATTCAATCAAATTTCATGGGTTTAACAATAATATTTCAATTATTCACACAATACAATCAAATTTCATGGGTTTAAAACATGATTTACATCATTCCCACAATTCATTAAATTTCATGGGTTTAACACCAACATTTTTATGATTAACAATATTCAATCAAATTTCATGGGTTTAACAA
>NW_026113918.1:0-2206 GCF_024323335.1 Lathyrus oleraceus
CTATGAAATTTGATTGAATTGTGTGAATGATGAAAATGTTGTTGTTAAACCTATGAAATTTGATTGAATTGTGTGAATGATGAAAATGTTGTTGTTAAACCATGAAATTTGATTGAATTGTGTGAATGATGAAAATGTTGTTGTTAAACCTATGAAATTGATTGAATTGTGCGAATGATGAAGAAAATGTTGTTGTTATACCTATGAAATTTGATTGAATTGTGTGAATGATGAAAATGTTGTTGTTAACCCATGAAATTTGATAAATTTTGTGAATGATGAAAATGTTGTTGTTAAACCCATGAAATTTGATTGAATTGTGTGAACGATTAAAACGTTGTTGTTAAACCTATGAAATTTGATTGAATTGTGTGAATGATGAAGAAAATGTTGTTGTTAAACCTATGGAATTTGATTGAATTGTGTGAATGATGAAAACGTTGTTGTTAAACCCATGAAATTTGATTGAATTGTGTGAATAATGAAAATGTTGATGTTAAACCTATGAAATTTGATTGAATTGTGTGAATGATGAAAATGTTGTTGTTAAACCCATGAAATTTGATTGAATTGTGTGAATGATGAAAATGTTGTTGTTAAACCCATGAAATTTGATTGATTTGTGTGAATAATGAAAATGTTGTTGTTAAATCTATGAAATTTGATTGAATTGTGTGAATGATGAAAATGTTGTTGTTAAACCCATGAACTTTGATTGAATTGTGTGAACGATGAAAACGTTGTTGTTAAACCCATGAAATTTGATTGAATTGTGTGAATGATGAAAATGTTGATGTTAAACCTATGAAATTTGATTGAATTGTGTGAATGATGAAAATGTTGTTGTTAAACCATGAACTTTGATTGAATTGTGTGAATGATGAAAACGTTGATGTTAAACCTATGAAATTTGGTTGAATTGTGCGAATAATGAAAATGTTGATGTTAAACCTATGAAATTTGATTCAATTGTGTGAATGATGAAGATGTTGTTGTTAAACCTATGAAATTTGATTGAATTGTGTGAATGATGAAAACGTTGATGTTAAACCTATGAAATTTGATTGAATTGTGCGAATAATGAAAAAAAAGTTGTTAAACCTATGAAATTTGATTGAATTGTGTGAATGATGAAGATGTTGTTGTTAAACCTATGCAATTTGATTGAATTGTGTGATGATGAAAATGTGGTTGTTAAACCCATGAAATTTGATTGAATTGTGTGAAGGATGAAAATGTTGATGTTAAACCTATGAAATTTGATTGAATTGTGTGAATGATGAAGATCTTTTGTTACCCTGTGCATTTGATTGATTGTGTGTGATGAAATGTTGTTGTTAAACCTATGAAATTTGATTGAATTGTGTGAATGATGAAAATGTTGTTGTTAAACCATGAAATTTGATTGAATTGTGTGAATGATGAAAATGTTGTTGTTAAACCCATGAAATTTGATTGAATTGTGTGAATGATGAAAATGTTGTTGTTAAACCTATGAAATTTGATTGAATTGTGTGAATGATGAAAATGTTGTTGTTAAACCCATGAAATTTGATTGAATTGTGTGAATGATGAAAACGTTGATGTTAAACCTATGAAATTTGATTGAATTGTGCGAATAATGAAAATGTTGATGTTAAACCTATGAAATTTGATTGAATTGTGTGAATGATGAAGATGTTGTTGTTAACCTATGAAATTTGATTGAATTGTGTGAATGATGAAAACGTTGATGTTAAACCTATGAAATTTGATTGAATTGTGCGAATGATGAAAAAATGTTGTTGTTAAACCTATGAAATTTGATTGAATTGTGTGAATGATGAAGATGTTGTGTTAAACCCATGAAATTTGATTGAATTGTGTGAATGATGAAAATGTTGTTGTTAAACCCATGAAATTTGATTGAATTGTGTGAATGATGAAAATGTTGATGTTAAACCTATGAAATTTGATTGAATTGTGTGAATGATGAAAATGTTGTTGTTAAACCCATGAAATTTGATTGAATTGTGTGAATGATGAAAATGTTGTTGTTAAACCTATGAAATTTGATTGAATTGTGTGATGATGAAAATGTTGTTGTTAAACCCATGAAAATTGATTGAATTGTGTGAATGATGAAAACGTTGATGTTAAACCTATGAAATTTGATTGAATTGTGTGAATGATAAAAATGTTGTTGTTAAACCTATGAACTTTGATT
>NW_026113920.1:0-2121 GCF_024323335.1 Lathyrus oleraceus
TGTGTGAATGATGCAAATGCTGTTGTTAACCATGAAATTTGATTGAATTGTGCGAATGATGAAAATGTTGTTGTTAAAGCCATGAAATTTGATTGAATTGTGTGAATGATGAAAATCTTGATGTTAAACCTATGAAATTTGATTGAATTGTGTGAATGATGAAAACGTTGTTGTTAAACCATGAAATTTGATTGAATTTTGTGAATGATGAAAATGTTGATGTTAAACCCTGAAATTTGATTGCATTGTGTGTATGATGAAAGTGTTGTTGTTAAAGCCATGAAATTTGATTGAATTCTATGAATGATGAAAATGTTGATGTTAAACCTATGAAATTTGATTGAATGGTGTGAATGATGAAATTGTTGTAGCTAAAGCCATGAAATTTGATTGAATATTGTGAATGATGAAAATGTTGATGTTAAACCGATGAAATTTGATTGAATGGTGTGAATGATGAAAAGGTAGATATTAAACCCATGAATTTTTGATTGAATTGTGTGAATGATGAAAATGCTGTTGTTAAACCCATGAAATTTGATTGAATTATGAGAATGATGAAAATGTTATTGTTAAACACATGGAATTTGATTGAATTGTGTGAATGATGAAAAGGTAGATGTTAAAGCCATGAAATTTGATTGCATTGTGTGAATGATGAAAATGTTGTTGTTAAAGCCATGAAATTTGATTGAATGGTGTGAATGATGAAAAGGTAGATGTTAAACCTATGAAATTTGATTGCATTGTGTGAATGATGAAAATGTTGTTGTTAAAGCCATGAAATTTGATTGAATTGTGTGAATGATGAAAAGGTAGATGTTAAACCTATGAAATTTGATTGAATTGTGTGAATGATGAAAATGCTGTTGTTAAACCCAGGAAATTGGATTGAATTGTGTGAATGATGAAAATGTTGATGTTAAACCTATGAAATTTGATTGAATTGTGTGAATGACGAAAATCTTGATTTTAAACCCATGAAATTTGATTCAATTGTGTGAATGATGAAAATGTTGTTGTTAAAGCCATGAAATTTGATTGAATTGTGTGAATGATGAAAATGTTGATGTTAAACCCATGAAATTTGATTGAATGGTGTGAATGATGAAAAGGTAGATGTTAAACCCATGAAATTTGATTGAATTGTGTGAATGATGCAAATGCTGTTGTTAAACCCATGAAATTTGATTGAATTGTGCGAATGATGAAAATGTTTTTGTTAAAGCCATGAAATTTGATTGAATTGTTTGAATGATGAAAATCTTGATGTTATACCTATGAAATTTGATTGAATTGTGTGAATGATGAAAACATTGTTGTTAAACCCATGAAATTTGATTGAATTTTGTGAATGATGAAAATGTTGATGTTAAACCCATGAAATTTGATTGCATTGTGTGTATGATGAAAGTGTTGTTGTTAAAGCCATGAAATTTGATTGAATTCTATGAATGATGAAAATGTTGATGTTAAACCTATGAAATTTGATTGAATGGTGTGAATGATGAAATTGTTGTAGCTAAAGCCATGAAATTTGATTGAATATTGTGAATGATGAAAATGTTGATGTTAAACCGATGAAATTTGATTGAATGGTGTGAATGATGAAAAGGTAGATATTAAACCCATGAATTTTTGATTGAATTGTGTGAATGATGAAAATGCTGTTGTTAAACCCATGAAATTTGATTGAATTACGAGAATGATGAAAATGTTATTGTTAACAACATGGAATTTGATTGAATTGTGTGAATGATGGAAATGTTATTGTTAAACCCATGGAATTTGATTAAATTGTGTAAATGATGAAAATGTTGTTGTTAAACCTATGAAATTTGATTGAATTGTGTGAATGAGGAAAATGTTGTTGTTAAAGCCATGAAATTTGATTGAATTGTGTGAATGATGAAAATGTTGATGTTAAACCCAAGAAATTTGATTGAATGGTGTGAATGATGAAAATGTCATTGTTAAACCAAAGGAATTTGATTGAATTTTGTGAATGATGAAAATGTTGTTGTTAAACCCATGAATTTGATTGATTGTGTGAATGATGAAATGTTGTTTGTGTTAAAGCCATGAAATTTGATTGAATTGTATGAATGATGAAAATGTTGA
>NW_026113921.1:0-2097 GCF_024323335.1 Lathyrus oleraceus
TATCTTTAAATCGTATCAATTCAAATCCCTTAAGCTTTATAATAAGATAGTAATAGGGTCATCACTTTACCTTTGAAGGCGAGGAAGTTTAAGAGTTTGGTTTTTGTTTAACAAATAGAACATAAAATTTACCCAATTTCGATTTTATATGCCTCTCATTCCGCAATATGTTATAAATAGATGTTATTCCTTTCAAATATACCCGATAAATCATATAAACATGATTTTCAAATTTACTAAATAAAAATATATAAGCATATTATAATGTGGTGAGCGTGGATCGAACACGTGACCTTCACATCTTCAATCTGACGCTCTCCCAACTAACCTATCCCCGCTAGTCATTCTTTAGGGCTTCTTAGTGATTTGTTTTGTGTATGATACATTAGTTGTTAATTTTCTACTCTCAGATGATACTAAACAAATGAAAAACAAGAATAATGTTATTTTGACACAAATTTTTGACCTAAATTAGATATTAGTCACAAATTTCATATGTCATTATTGTTAATTTGAATGATGGGTCTTAAAGATTTCAAGGTCCTTTAACTTATTAACCTTAAACATAATTTAATGAACCACACATTTTAATATTATTTTAAGTGTTGAAATACAGATATGTGTCTTTCAATCATCCAAATTCTGTTGAGGTTAATGGTTTTAAACTGATTGGTTATTTATGTTGAGTATGTTGTAATGAGCTCCTAGGAATTTTAGTATTCATTAGACTTCAACTAATTGTGTACATTTTTTCATATTAGTATTGCATTAACCATATAGCTTTATTTATTTAATTTGTGTTAGATTTATGAAATAAAGCAAAACCATTATAATTGTTCCAATATGAGTGGGTCGCGTTCATTGTGTTTAACGCCGTGTGTCATCCCGATGTGAAAGTGAAACTTACAAAATTGATAAAATTCAAAATGCTGACAAAAAATAATACGACTCCCATTATCTAACCTATTCCTACAGGACATGACTTTCTTTAGAATGTATATAATGATATAGACCTCATCACTTTTGTCACAATATAAAAGCAAAATGTATCTTTAAATCGTATCAATTCAAATCCCTTAAGCTTTATAATAAGATAGTAATAGGGTCATCACTTTACCTTTGAAGGCGAGGAAGTTTAAGAGTTTGGTTTTCGTTTAACAAATCATAGAACATAAAATTTACCCAATTTCGATTTTATATGCCTCTCATTCCGCAATATGTTATAAATAGATGTTATTACCTTTCAAATATACCCGATAAATCATATAAACATGATTTTCAAATTTACTAAATAAAATATATAAGCATATTATAATGTGGTGAGCAATGATCGAACACGTGACCTTCAGATCTTCAGTCTGACGCTCTCCCAACTAACCTATCCCTGCTAGTCATTCTTTTGGGCTTCTTAGTGATATATTTTGTGTATGATACATTAGTTGTTAATTTTCTACTCTCAGATGATACTAAATAAATGAAAAACAAGAATAATGTTATTTTGACACAAATTTTTGACCTAAACTAGATGTTAGTCACAAATTTCATATGTAATTATTGTTAATTTGAATGATGGGTCTTAAGGATAACAAGGTCCTCTAACTTATTAACCTTAAACATGATTTAATGAACCACACATTTTAATATTATTTTAAGTGTTGAAATACAGATATGTGTCTTTCAATCATCCAAATTCTGTTGAGGTTAATGGTTTTAAACTGATTGGTTATTTATGTTGAGTATGTTGTAATGAGCTCCTAGGAATTTTAGTATTCATTAGACTTCAACTAACTGTGTACATTTTTTCATATTAGTATTGCATTAACCATATAGCTTTATTTATTTAATTTGTGTTAGATTTATGAAATAAAGCAAAACCATTATAATTGTTCCAATATGAGTGGGTCGCGTTCATTGTGTTTAAGGCCGTGTGTCATCCCGATGTGAAAGTGAAACTTACAAAATTGATAAATATCAAAATGCTGACGAAAAATAATGCAACTCCCATTATCTAACCTATTCCTAAAGGACATGACTTTCTTTAGAATGTATATAATGATATAGAACTCATCACTTTTGTCACAATATAAAAGCAATATG
>NW_026113922.1:0-2023 GCF_024323335.1 Lathyrus oleraceus
ATATCCATAAAATTTGATTGAATTATGTGAACGATGAAGAAGATTTGTTGTTAAAACCATAAAACTTGATTGAATCTGGGGTTGATGAAAATTTTGATGTTAAACCCATGAAATTTGATTGAATTGTGTGAATGATGAAAATGTTGTTGTTAAACCCTTGAAATTTGATTGAATTGTGGGAATGATTAAAATGATGATGTTAAACCCATGAAATTGAATTATGGGAGTGATGAAAATGATGATGTTAAACCCATTAAATTTAATTAAATTGTGGAATAAATGACAATATTGTTGTTAATACTATGAAATTTGACTGAATTATGTGAATGATGAAAAATTTGTTGTTAAACCCATAAAATTTGATTGCATTGTGTGAATGATGAAAATGTCGTTGTTTGTTAAACCCATGAAATTTGATTGAATTGTGTGAATGATGAAAATGTTGATGTTAAACCCATGACATTTGATTGAATTGTGGGAATGATTAAAATGATGATGTTAAACCCATGAAATTTGATTGAATTGTGGGAATGATGAAAATGTTGATGTTAAACCAATGGATTTTGATTGAATTGTGGGAATGATGAAAATGATGATGTTAAACCCATGAAATTTGATTGAATTATGTGAATGATAAAAAATTTGTTGTTAAACACATAAAATTTGATTGAATTATGTGAATGACGAAGATTTTGTTTTTATATCCACAAAATTTGATTGAACTATGTGAATGATGAAGAATTTGTTGTTAAACCCATAAAACTTGATTGAATTCTGGGGTTGATGAAAATTTTGATGTTAAACCCATGAAATTTGATTGAATTGTATGAATGATGAAAATGATGTTGTTAAACCCATGAAATTTGATTAAATTATGTGCATGATGAAAATGTTGTTGTTACACCTATGAAATTTGATTGAATTGTGGGAATGATGAAAACATTGTTTTTAAACCTATGAAATTTGATTGAATTGTGGAAATGATGAAATGTTGATGTGAAACCCATGAAATTTGATTGAATTGTGTGAATAATGGAAATGTTGATGTTAAACACATGAAATTTGATTGAATTGTAGGGATGATGAAAATGTTAATGTTAAACCCATAAAATTTGATTGAATTGTGGGAATGCTGAAAATGTTGTTGTTAAACCCATGAAGTTTGATTGAATTGTAGGAATGATGAAAATAATGATGTTAAACCCATGAAATTTGATTAAATTGTGGGAATGATGAAAATGTTGATGTTAAACCTATGAAAATTTGATTGAATTATGTGAATGATAAAAAAATTGTTGTTAACCCATAATATTTGATAGAATTGTCTGAATGATGAAGATTTTGTTGTTAAACCCATGAAATTTGATTGAATTATGTGAATGATGAAAATGTTGTTGTTAAACCCATGAAATTTGATTGAATTATGTGCATAATGAAAATGTTGTTGTTAAACCTATGCAATTTGATTGAGTTGTGGGAATGATGAAAACATTGTTTTTAAACCTATGAAATTTGATTGCGTTTTGGAAATGATGAAATGTTGAAGTTAAACCCATGAAATTTATTGAATTGTGTGAATAATGAAAATGTTATTGTTAAACCCATGAAGTTTGATTGAATTATGTGAATGATGAAGATTTTGTTGTTAAACCCATAAGATTTGATTGAATTGTTTGAATGATGAAAATTTTGTTGTTAAACCCATGAAATTTGATTGAATTGTGTGAGTGATGAAAATGTTGTTGTTAAACCCATGAAATTTGATTGAATTGTGGGAATGATTAAAATGATGATGTTAAACCCATGAAATTTGATTGAATTGTGGGAATGATGAAAATGTTGATGTTAAACCCATTAAATTTAATTGAATTGTGTGAATAATGAAAATGATGTTGTTAAACCCATGAAATTTGATTAAATTATGTGCATGATGAAAATGTTGTTGTTACACCTATGAAATTTGATTGAATGTGGGAATGATGAAAACATGTTTTTAAATCTATGAAATATGATTGAATTATGG
>NW_026113923.1:0-2023 GCF_024323335.1 Lathyrus oleraceus
AAATGTTGTTGTTAAACCTATGAAATTTGATTGAATTGTGTGAATGATGAAATGTTGTTGTTAAACCTATGAAATTTGATTGAATTGTGGAAATGATGAAATGTTGATGTTAAACCCATGAAATTTGATTGAACTGTGTGAATGATGAAAATGATGATGTTAAACCCATGAAATTTGATTGAATTGTGGGAATGATGAAAATGTTGTTGTTAAACCTATGAAATTTGATTGAATGGTGGAAATGATGAAATGTTGATGTTAAACCCAAAAATTTGATTGAATTGTGTGAAAATGAAAATGTTGTTGTTAAACCATGAAATTTGATTGAATTGTGGAATGATGGAAATGTTGTTGTTAAACCCATGAATTTTGATTGAATGTGGGAATGATGAAAATGTTGATGTTAAACCCATGAAATTTGATTGAATTGTGGGAATGATGAAAATGTTGTTGTTAAACCCATGAAATTTGATTGAATTTGTGAATGATGAAATGTTTTTGTTAAACCCATGAAATTTGATTGAATTGTGTGAATGATGAAAATGTTGATGTTAACCCATGAAATTTGATTGAATTGTGGGAATGATGAAAATGTTGTTGTTAAACCTATGAAATTTGATTGAATTGTGGAATGATGAAAATGTTGTGTTAAACCCATGAAATTTGATTGAATTGTGGAAATGATGAAATGTTGATGTTAAACCCATGAAATTTGATTGAAATGTGTGAATGATGAAAATGATGATGTTAAACCCATGAAATTTGATTGAATTGTGGGAATGATGAAATGTTGATGTTAAACCCATGAAATTTGATTGAATTGTGGGAATGATGAAATGTTGATGTTAAACCCATGAAATTTGATTGAATTGTGTGAATGATGAAAATGTTGTTGTTAAACCCATGAAATTTGATTGAATTGTGGGAATGATGGAAATGTTGTTGTTAAACCATGAAATTTGATTGAATTGTGGGAATGATGAAAATGTTGATGTTAAACCCATGAAATTTGATTGAATTGTGGGAATGATGAAAATGTTGTTGTTAAACCCATGAAATTTGATTGAATTGTGGGAATGATGAAAATGTTGTTGTTAAACCTATGAAATTTGATTGAATTGTGTGAATGATGAAAATGTTGTTGTTAAACCTATGAAATTTGATTGAATTGTGGAAATGATGAAATGTTGATGTTAAACCCATGAAATTTGATTGAATTGTGTGAATGATGAAAATGTTGTTGTTAAACCCATGAAATTTGATTGAATTGTGGGAATGATGAAAGTGATGTTGTTAAACCTATGAAATTTGATTGAATTGTGTGAATGATGAAATGTTGATGTTAAACCCATGAAATTTGATTGAATTGTGTGAATGATGAAATGTTGATGTTAAACCATGAAATTTGATTGAATTGTGTGAATGATAAAATGATGATGTTAAAACCATGAAATTTGATTGAATTGTGGGAATGATGAAAATGATGATGTTAAACCCATGAAATTTGATTGAATTGTGGGAATGATGAAAATGATTATGTTAAACCCATGAAATTTGATTGAATTGTGGGAATGATGAAAATGATTGATGTTAAACCCATGAAATTTGATTGAATTGTGTGATTAATGAAAATATTGTTGTTAAAACCATGAAATTTGATTGAAATTGTGAATGATAAAAATTTTTTGTTAAACCCTTAAAATTTGATTGAATTGTGGAATGATGAAATGTTGATGTTAAACCGATGAATTTGATTGAATTAAGGGAATGATGAAAGTGTTGTTGTTAAACCTATGAAATTTGATTGAATTGTGTGAATGATGAAAATGTTGTTGTTAAACTATGAAATTTGATTGAATTGTGGAAATGATGAAATGTTGATGTTAAACCCATGAAATTTGATTGAACTGTGTGAATGATGAAAATGTGATGTTAAACCCATGAAATTTGATTGAATTGTGGGAATGATGAAAATGTTGTTGTTAAACCTATGAAATTTGATTGAATGGTGGAAATGATGAAA
>NW_026113924.1:0-1975 GCF_024323335.1 Lathyrus oleraceus
CATATATTTCAATCAAATTTCATGGTTTTAACAACAATATTTTCATTTCACACAATTCAATCAAATTTCATGGGTTTAACATCATCATTTCATCATTCCCACAATTCAATCAAATTTCATGGGTTTAACATAATCATTTCATCATTCCCACAATTCAATCAAATTTCAGGGTTTAACATCATCATTTTCATCATTCCCACAATTCAATCAAATTTCATGGGTTTAACATCATCATTTTTATCATTCACACAATTCAATCAAATCATAATTCAATCAAATTTCATGGGGTTAACATCATCATTTTCATCATTCAAACAATTCAATCAAATTTCATGGTTTAACATCAATTTCATTCAAATTTCATAGGGTTTAACAACAACATTTCATCATTCCCACAATCAATCAAATTTCATGGGTTTAACAACAACATTTTCATCATCCCATATTCAATCAAATTTCATGGGTTTAACAACAACATTTTCATCATTCCCACAATTCAATCAAATTTCATGGGTTTAACATCAACATTTTCATCATTCCCACAATTCAATCAAAATTCATGTGTTTAATAACAACATTTCCATTATTCCCACAATTCAATCAAATTTCATGGGTTTAACAAAACATTTTCATTTTTCACACAATTCAATCAAATTTCTTGGGTTTAACATCAACATTTCATCATTTCCACCATTCAATCAAATTTCATAGGTTTAACAACATTTTCATCATTCCCACAATTCAATCAAATTTCATGGGTTTAACATCATCATTTTCATCATTCACACAGTTCAATCAAATTTCATGGGTTTAACATCAACATTTCATCATTTCCACAATTCAATCAAATTTCATAGGTTTAACAACAACATTTTCATCATTTACACAATTCAATCAAATTTTATAGGTTTAACAACAACATTTTCATCATCCCACAATTCAATCAAATTTCATGGGTTAACAACAACATTTTCATCATTCCCACAATTCAATCAAATTTCATGGGTTTAACATCAACATTTTCATCATTCCCACAATTCAATCAAATTTCATGGGTTTAACAAAAACATTTCATCATCACCACAATTCAATCAAATTTAAGGGTTAAACAAATAATTTTTATCATTAACATAATCAATCAAGTCATGGGTTAACAAAAACATTTATTCATTCCACAATTCAATCAAATTTTATGGGTTTAACAACAACATTTCATCATTCCCACAATTCAATCAAATTTCATGGGTTTAACATCAACATTTTCATCATTCCCACAATTCAATCAAATTTCATGGGTTTAACAACAACATTTTCATTATTCCCACAATTCAATCAAATTTCATGGGTTTAACAACAACATTTTCATTTTTCACACAATTCAATCAAATTTCATGGGTTTAACATCAACATTTCATCATTTCCACCATTCAATCAAATTTCATAGGTTTAACAACAACATTTTCATCATTCCCACAATTCAATCAAATTTCATGGGTTTAACATTATCATTTTCATCATTCACACAATTCAATCAAATTTCATGGGTTTAACATCAACATTCATCATTCCACAATTCAATCAAATTTCATAGGTTTAACAACAACATTTTCATCATCCACACAATTCAATCAAATTTCATAGGTTTAACAACACCATTTTCATCATTCCCACATTCAATCAAATTTCATGGGTTTAACATCAACATTTCATCATTTCCACAATTCAATCAAATTTCATGGTTTAACATCAACATTTTCATCATTCACACAATTCAATCAAATTTTAAGGGTTTAAAAATAATTTTTATCATTCACAATTCAATCAAATTCATGGTTTTAACAACAACATTTTCATTAATCACACAATTCAATCAAATTTCATGGGTTTAACATCAACATTTCATCATTCCCACAATTCAATCAAATTTCATGGGTTTAACATAACATTTTCATCATTCCCACAATTCAATCAAATT
>NW_026113925.1:0-1836 GCF_024323335.1 Lathyrus oleraceus
CTCAACCACTAAGAAAATCAAACCCTCTAGCTCATGTATGAAAAGATTAACAATGGGCAAAGCCAAAACAAGTGAGTGGGTGAAGTTAACTGATTGTGATTATGAAAATGAAGTCAAAGTATGATTAATGATTTTGAAAGAAGTATTATGAAAATGGAGAACTCCATTTTCATAATACTTCTTTCAAATCAATCTTAATCATACTTTGACTTCATTTTCATAATCACAATCAGTTAACTTCACCCAACTCACTTGTTTTGGCTTTGCCCATTGTTAATCTTTTCATACTGAGCTATAGGTTTTGATTTATCTTAGTGGTTGATGTTAATCTCACCTTCTGTCTTTAGTGATTGAATTGTAAGTCTTCCTTGCCTATTATAGGGTTAACCCCTCCCTGGCAAGTTGAAGCTGTTCTCACATGTGGACGCTGTTGTTTGTATAAGGTTGAGTTTTCTCCCTGGATAACGTAAGACCTGGTGTTTGTGTTTAAAATTGACTTAACCCACTTTTGGAAATCTTTTAGCCGAACTACGGCGTTTTGATCCTTACCTTTGATGGAAGGTACGTAGGCAGCGGGTTCATCCGTTCGAACACAATAACACAAAATAAAAAACTTGTATATTCTTTTCTCATCATCCCAATCATGTTTGCACAATACTATGTCATAACAAATAACAATTTAGTACAACAAGTGTGAAAAGGGCTCCCTAGGAGTACCTAGGACGTAGTGGGTGCCTAACACCTTCCCATTGCGTAATTTCCCCCTTACCCAGACTCTCTGATCTTTTTATTAGTTTTCTACGTGTAAAACTTCTTAGGCTTTTGTTCGCTTTTTAGCCAATCCTTTGGATAAATAAAAGTGCGGTGGCGACTCGAAATTTCAATGTATCTCTTAGCTTATGGTTTAATCGAGATCATATAGCGACGAATACACCGCTACAGAAAAGTGGCGACTCTGCTGGGATCTCTCACCATCTCTGGTTGTATTGCCTACTTTTCACCCTTGTTGTGCTATATTATTATTTGTCATTTGACATATTTTTGTACAATTTGGGATCACTGTATTGATTGTAATATGTGAATTGCTTGATATACAATTGTTGTTTGCTTTGGTGATCTGTGAGATGAGTTCTGTACCCGAACTCGAGTGCACTCTAGGATAGGAGAATGGCATAGTCTTGTTGACTGGTGTGGAGTATTCCTTAGCCAGTTGACTTGCGAGTCCATTCACTTGGTGGAGGTCATGTTGGATTAATAATGTCACACAAGTTATTTGTGGTTAGGCATTATTCTTTCAATCATGTGCCGCAGAAGCCAAGGACCTTAGTTTACCAAACCCATCTTGCCTATTTTTAGGACCGTAGTGCGGAGGTCGTTCAGATGTCAGTTCTGATACGATTGTTACCGATACTACACTCATAAGAGTTTCTCTTGAGAATATTCTTGGAATACGAGTATTCGTTCCTCCGATAATATTCGAAAGATGGAACGATGATTATGGGAACCTCTGATAGAACATGTCTGGCAGGTTTAAACCCTAGTACACTCCCTTTGGGTGGTTCTTAACCAAACTCCATGCTCGTGACTCTCAACAAACCCGTGATTCGTGGTTGAGTCGTTCAAACATTGTTAATATCAATGGATCCCGGATCAGGTGTAAAACCTAAAATCCACCAAAGCGGCTGGTTGATATTAAGAATCTGAACCGGTTCATGTACCGTTAATATCAATGGAACTTGGGTGTCGATAAGGTGAAACCTAAATCCACCAAAATGGATGATTGATATTAGGGATACATAGAGCTTTCCACGACCTTTGTTTGGTGTGCTTTGCTTG
>NW_026113926.1:0-1765 GCF_024323335.1 Lathyrus oleraceus
AAATTGATTGAATTATGTGCATAATGAAAATGTTGTTGTTAAACCTATAAAATTTGATTGAATTGTGGGAATGATGAAAACATTGATTTTAAACTATGAAATTTGATTGAGTTGTGGAAATGATGAAATGTTGAAGTTAAACCCATGAAATTTGATTGAATTGTGTGAATAATGAAAATGTTGTTGTTAAACTCATGAATTTGATTGAATTATGTGAATGATGAAGATTTTGTGTTAAACCCATAAGATTTGATTGAATTGTTTGAATGATGAAATTTTGTTGTTAACCCATGAAATTTGATGAATTGTGTCAATGATGAAATGTTGTTGTTAAACCATGAAATTTGATTGAATTGTGAGAATGATGAAAAAATGTGATGTTAAACCCATGAAATTTGATTGAATTGTGGGGAATGATGAAAATGTTGATGTTAAACCCATGAAATTTGATTGAATTGTGGGAATGATGAAAATGATGATGTTAAACCCACGAAATTTGATGAATTATGTGAATGATAAAAATTTGTGTTTTCACCCAAAAATTTGATTGAATTATGTGAATGATGAAGAATTGTTGTTAAACCCATAAAATTGATTGAATTGGGGGATGATGAAAATTTTGATGTTAAAACCAATGAAATTTGATGAATTGTGTGAATGATGAAAATGTTGTTGTTAAAACCCATGAAATTTGATTGAATTATGTGCATGATGAAAATGTTGTTGTTACACTTATGAAATTTGATTGAATTGTGGGAATGATGAAAACATTGTTTTAAACCTATGAAATTTGATTGAATTGTGGAAATGATGAAATGTTGATGTGAAACCCATGAAATTTGATTGAATTGTGGTGAATAATGAAAATGTTGATGCTAAACCCATGAAATTTGATTGAATTGTGGGGATGATGAAAATGTTAATGTTAAACCCATGAAATTTGATTGAATTGTGTGAATGATAAAAAAATTGTTGTTAAACCCATAAATTTGATTGAATTATGGGAATGTTGAAAATGTTGTTAAACCCATGAAATTTGATTGAATTGTGGAATGATGAAAATAATGATGTTAAACCCATGAAATTTGATTAAATTGTGGGAAGGATGAAAATGTTGATGTTAAACCTATGAAATTTGATTGAATTATGGAATGAAAAAAATTGTTGTTAACCCATAATATTTGATTGAATTGTCTGAATGATGAAGATTTGTTTTAAACCCATGAAATTTGATTGAATTGTGGAATGATGAAAATGTTGTTGTTAAACCCATGAAATTGATTGAATTGTGTGAATAATGAAAATGTTGTTGTTAACCTATGAAATTTGATTGAGTTGTGGGAATGATGAAAACATTGTTTTTAAACCTATGAAATTTGATTGAGTTGTGGAAATGATGAAATGTTGAAGTTAAACCCATGAAATTTGATTGAATTGTGTGAATAATGAAAATGTTGTTGTAAAACCATGAAAATTGATTGAATTATGTGAATGATGAAGATTTGTTGTTAAACCCAGAAAGATTTGATTGAATTGTGTGAATGATGAAAATTTTGTGTTAAACCCATGAAATTTGATTGAATTGTGTCAATGATGAAAATGTTGTTGTTAAACCCATGAAATTTGATTGAATTGTGAGAATGATGAAAATGATGTGTTAAACCCATGAAATTTGATTGAATTGGGGAATGATGAAAATGTTGATGTTAAACCCATGAAATTTGATTGAATTGTGGGAATGATGAAAATGATGATGTTAAACCCA
>NW_026113927.1:0-1753 GCF_024323335.1 Lathyrus oleraceus
TTTGGGAACATAATCTGACAGCACCCAAGTATCTATCATCAATACATTAATTTACTCTTAATAATATTTAAAAAGAAGAAACATCACCCTTTAAGCAAAGAAAAAATCAAAATAATTTGTCTCTCTCTCTTTAAACGACTCTTCATTCTTTCTGGAAAATATCCTCCCCTATTAAATCCGTGTGCATGGTCCAATCCAAAACTGCAGAGAGAGAAATTTTTTTTGAAAGGAAACCGATGAACACCTTCGTGTTCATCCTCAAACAAAACAGGACTCGAACATGAAGTTCAAAACTTCCAACGTGACAAACAACCACAATCCCCCTCAAACTCCAAATCCTCGACGGGATCTAGAAAAACAGTAGCGAATCGGAACCTCAAAGGAAAACCTAATCTTAGCTTCTAACCCGTTTTCTATATCACAATCAACAGTAGAAATTAACGAGTCAAAATACAAGGTCAAAGCACTTAAAGCAAAATAAAAGGGAAAAGATTCTGCCGGAGCATCGTAGCCCCGACGAAGACCTGACGGCTGTTAGGGACCAATAGGTACTACTGTTTATATCATTTTATTGATCCTTTTACCAAGTTTGGATGTAATTACACACTTTTATTCTCACTATTTTGTATAAATGAATTAGGTTTAATGTATTTTGTTTTGAAATAGTTATTTCACATTTTTGTTAGTTTTGTAGAATTTTTGGATAGAGAAAGCTTTGGAGCCTTGCAGCATCATAATATGGAGATTTTGGAGGAAGCTTGCAAAGCAAGGAAACTGAGGCAGCTTCAGTTCGACCCGCGAGAACAAAGTTCGCCCGCGAACTGCATGACAGCATCAGTTCGCCCCGCAAACAAAGTTCGCCCGCGAAAACCCTGCGAATCCAGCAAATGATTTTTTGGGTCAAAAAGTGCTGTTTTGAAGGCCAGCTGGTTTTGCCTTTTTGGTGTTTGCCTTGAATAGCTTTTCTGCTTTGGATGGAAATGAGCAATGAGGAACTGTCAACTCTTTTAGGAGAGAAAAAAACATATTCTAGGGATTCATTCATTAACATTACACAGTGATATTGAGACGCTTTTGTAAGAGAGAAGAACATAATTTTCTTCTAATAAAACACTTTGTTTGTAACATGGTGATGAGGAGCTAAACTCTACTTTGTCAAGATTGAGGTAGTAGCTATTCTCATATGTTTATGTATTTCATTTGATTTATATATATGATAAAGTATTGTTGATGTATTGAATATTGTTTTTGCCCTAAGTTGAAAACCAGATTTGAGTCGTTGTCGAGAGAGATTATTTGAGTCTTGACATAAAACAGATTTTCAAGTAGTGAATAAGTTGTAGAGATAGATTTATTCATTACTCTTCATTGGTATTAAACATTAAAGATTGCTATATTGATAGTTAGGTGGAGAGATCGTCTAAGGATCAATATAGTATTATCACATATCATTTAGACATAAGTGACTTTGAGAGGATACTTGAAACCTCATCTCGTAATCTTGAATCTATTTATTTATCATAAGGTATCATAAGCATTTGAAATAGTGAACTCCAATCTTGCCAAGCTTTTATATTTGATTAAACCACTTCATAGTTTTTGTGAACATTTACTCAAAGATATTTTTCCAAACAAAACCAACCCTGTTACTTTCTAAACTTACAACATTTGAATATAGAACGGCGGTGAATATTACCCAATCTCTGTGGATACGATATAAAAATATTTGCCGAAAATATACTTTTCAACAAAT
>NW_026113928.1:0-1702 GCF_024323335.1 Lathyrus oleraceus
TATATATATTATA
This sequence comes from Lathyrus oleraceus, assembly GCF_024323335.1. Taxonomy (NCBI): domain Eukaryota; kingdom Viridiplantae; phylum Streptophyta; class Magnoliopsida; order Fabales; family Fabaceae; genus Lathyrus; species Lathyrus oleraceus. Next base: position 14 of record NW_026113928.1, read on the forward strand.
TATTTTCTTCTGCATGTTTCGCATATGTCTGTAGTTTACTGGTTAAATGACGTGTGAGAGTCACTTAGCCCGAATTTTCATATGACTTGAGAACAAAGCAGGATTTTTTTTTGTGATCATTCACTTATTTTCATCGGTCCCCTACGTAGAGCATGCTTAAGTCGGAGCTGACTGCAAGGAAAACTACTTAAGGACTTATTTGGAACAAAATTGGGGCCACAACATATGGGGTATCGGGATCGACTCTTATAATCATGAGCCTACGGTGTTAAGACAATACCGATTTTTAGAAAAAGTTTTCCCAAGTCTTTTACATCCCGTCATAAACTATCTTATAGCCTGAATATCAAGATGCAATGTTTTCTTGCTCACAATTTTTTTGGTAAGTTTAAAGAAATTGGAGAAATACGGATACACTACACAGATGACTCGTCAAACACATGTTATTTATTGAAAGGAAAAGCAAACAACTAAAAAGGCACAAAACATACTAAAAATCAAGAAAAGCAATAAAAACGATAAAAATCTCTTCCCACACTTAAACGAACATTGTCCCCCAATGTTTCGATATGAGATAGGGTAGGAGTAACCTGGAAGAGAGAGAAAGAGAAACCATGGGTGATCACGGTATCGTCACCGTCACGAGTATTTACTTTAACAAATATTGTAGACTCGAAGACACGAGGAGGAATAGGTGAAGGGGGAATAAGGAAACAACAAAATTAAGTGAGGATATTGTTGTTTAGGACAGACGAGGGCATGAGGTATATAAGGTAACATGCCATATTAGCATAATATCCCCCAGAACCAGAATGGAACATACCAGAGAGAAGTAGGGTCCAAGCGGTTCTACAAAATCAATTTGTAGAAACCGCTTGGACCTACTTCTCTATGGTAATGTCCATTCTGGTTCTGGGGGATATTATGCTAATATGGCCTGTTACCTTATATACCTCATGCCTCGTCTGTCCTAAACAACAATATTCCTCACTTAATTTTGTGTGTTCCGTATTCCCCCTTCACCTAATTCCTCTCGTGTCTTCGAGTCTACAATATTTGTTAAAGTAAATACTCGTGACCGGTGACGAACGTGGGATCACCATGGTTCTCTTTCCTCTCTTCCAGGTGAATCCTACCCCTATCTCATATCGAAACATTGGGGACAATGTTCGGTTTAAGTGGGGAAGAGATTTTTATCGTTTTTATTGCTTTTCTTGATTTTTAGTAGTTTTTGGGCCTTTTTAGTTGTTTGCTTTTCCTTCAATAATAAACATGGTTTGACGAGTCATCTGTGTAGTGTATCCGTATTTCGCAATTTCTTTAAACTTACCAAAAAAAAATTGTGAGCAAGAAAACAGTGCATCTTGAATATTCAGGCTATAAGATAGGTGTATGACGGGATGTAAAAGACTTGGAAAAACTTTTTTCTAAAAATCGGTATGTTTAACACCGTAGGCCTCATGATTATAAGAGTCGATCCCGATACCCCATATGTTGTGGCCCCATTTTTGTTCCAAATAAGTCCTTAAGTAGTTTATCTTGCAGTCAGCTCCGACTTAAGCATGCTCTACGTAGGGGACCGATGAAAAGAAGTGAATGATCACAAAAAAAAATCCTGCTTTGTTCTCAAGTCATATGAAAATTCGGCTAAGGACTCTCACACGGTCATGTAACCCAGTAAACTAAAGA
>NW_026113929.1:0-1682 GCF_024323335.1 Lathyrus oleraceus
CCTGTTGGACTCGTCACTGTCCGAGATTTCCTCTTCCTTGTGTGTTCTCTTACTCGAACCACCTCCATGCCTCTATGGATCACCATGACTACAAGGTGGTGTTTTTCTGTGTATAATATATAAAAGTTACAATGATATTTCTCTGTCTACACTTATATTAAAAGTTACAAAGCTGGTGTTTTTCATGGACACTAACGCCACTCTCATTTCCGTCCCTCACAACAAATCGCCACTCTCATTTCCGTACCTCAACCAAATCGCCACTCACATTTCCGTACTCACAACCAAATCGCCACTCACATTCCGTTTTTTTGTTAATGAAATAATTACCAACCATTTATTTCTATTATTTAAAAAAACTCAATTTAAGTCCTAACCTGTGCCTTAAGATAAAAATAAATAAATAATTTTGTGTTAGAAATTAATTTGTATTAGAAATTATGTATTGATTTTAATAAAGATATAAAATTGATTTTTTTCATAAAAACTTTATATAAATGGATGTCTTAACTTGTGCTCCTAGTATTACCCTTCAATTTAAGAGTAATGTTAATTTGTGCCCTTAGAACACAAGTTTAAGAAACTCACATATGAAAAAGTTTGCATTGAAAAAATCAATAAAAATTTAATTGTATCTTTTTATTAAAATCAGTATACAATTTCTAAAATATATTTCTATGTTTAGTTCTTAACTTGGTCCCAGGGACACAAGTTTGTATTACCCTTAATTTATTTTGGTGAATTCTTTGCTACCATCGAAAAAAAGTGGGAGGTAACAATATCCTACTGACGTGGCATAATATAATTGGTGCACATGAAAAATAATTTAATTCTAGTGGCAAACATAATTTTTTTAATTAATTACTTTGTTGACCCAAAAGCAACTCTACCAAAATAATATATTTTTTAACACAAGTTTCTTTTCATAGCTCAAAGGCATAGACTGAATATATATTTATCATTTTTTTGTTTAAGGCTGATAGGAAAATTTATATGAGGAATACTAATTTGCTAAGTTCAACTCACTTATGTTGGTGTATTAAATTTTGATACAATTATAAGATTTGGTTTCAAACATCAACTGATGTAAATGTGTAGTTTCTGATTTTTCTATTTTTCAAATTCATTTTTTATATGAGTTTTAAAAGTTTTATTGATGCAAAATGATGCTAGGAGAATATTTCGTGCAACTTTTGAGATTTTTAAAATTAAACAATGGTGCAAATAAACTGTTTCAGTTAGGTTTTGAATCAAATTGAAAATGGTTGATCGATACAATCCATAAGAGGTTGAAGATGATAAAAAAAAGAATTATTTAAAAGAAAAAGAGAGAGAATCTAAAAACTAAAAAGAATCCCACTTATTTAATCCTATAGGTAGGGGGGGTGGACAGAAACCGTCCACCGGCCCAACCCAATTGAAGCCGAAAAAAAAAAAAAAAATTTGGGCGAAGGAAATTTGGGCGAGTGAATTGGTCCAACAGGCCAAACGATTGGAAAAACTCGATTTTAAAGGTGGTTCATATGGGCAGATCGGGTACCAAATGTTAACTCACGGGTACCCTAACCCGCCCGAATGGAGGACTACCACATGTCGTATTGGGGGTAATACCCAACCAATATTCATTTCCATCATTCCACTTTCATTTACCGTTTCTTTCTCAGTCTCTAACATGAAGACGT
>NW_026113930.1:0-1674 GCF_024323335.1 Lathyrus oleraceus
AACCCTAAACCCTAAACCCTACAATTCAATCAAATATCATAGGTTTAACAACAATATCTTCCGCATTCACACAATTCAATCAAATTTCATGGGTTTAACAACATCTTCATCATTCACACAATTCGATCAAATATCATAGGTTTAACAACAACTTCTTCATCTTTCATACAATTCGATCAAATTTCATAGGTTTGACAACGACATCTTCATCATTCACACAATTCAATCAAATTTCATGGGTTTGACAACGACATCTTCATCATTCACACAATTCAATCAAATTTCATGGGTTTACAACATCATCTTCATCATTCACACAATTCAATCAAATATCATGGGTTTAACAACATCATTTTCATCATTCACACAATTCAATCAAATTTCATGGGTTTAACAACAACATTTTCATCATTCACACAATTCAATCAAATTTCATGAGTTTAGCAACAACATCTTCGTCATTCAAACAATCCAATCACTTTTCATGGGTTCAACAATAACATTTTCGTCATTCAAACAATCCAATCAAATTTCATGGGTTCAACAATAACATTTTCATCATTCACACAATCCAATCAAATTTCATGGGTTTAACAACAACATCTTCATCATTCACACAATTCAATCAAATTTCATGGGTTTAACAACAACATCTTCATCATTCACACAATTCTATCAAATTTCATGAGCTTAACAACAATATCTTCATCATTCACTTAATTCAATCAAATTTCAAGGGTTTAACAACAACATATTCATCATTCACACAATTCAATCAAATATCATAGGTTTAACAATAACATCTTCCTCATTCACACAATTAAATCAAATTTCATGGGTTCTGTAACACCCCGATAAAAATATGATAATTATTTAATTTAAGTTAATAGTATATTATGATGATAATATGAATGAGAGGGTATTATTTTTTAAAATAAAAGATAAACCATTCATATATATTATTATTAATATATTTATTAATTTAATTAAATAATTGGAATATTATTGGATTATTATTGGAATATAAAGTTGGAATCAGAAAAGAGTCCCATTTGGTAAAAAGGGTTTTTCACGTGAAAAGAGAGAAGCGACTCAAAAGTGGAAAAAGGGCAAAAAGGAAGAGCAAGAGAAGAAGGGTTGAAGAAGTGAAAAGCTTGAAGTTAAAGGATTTGCCGGATTAACTCAGGTAAGGGGAGTTTATCGTTGTTTAATGGGTATTATGGGTTAACATGTAATGGGTAGTAATAAACCATTGAATCGACTCTAATTAGGATGATGAATGTTGCAAATTGTGAATTTGTGGATGAATGAGATATGGGTCTATAATTGAAGAAAATTCGTAGGAATTAGATGTAATAAGGTTAGAAATTGTGAAATTGAATGGGTATGATCTGTGTTAGATAATATGAACGAATGCTGTGTAAAAATTGGACTGTGGGAGGTTGGATCTGAGAAATGTCGTAGCAGAGAAAACCCATAGTAGATCTGGAATTTGGTTTCTGGTCATACGCGTATGACACTAGGCCGTACGCGTATGAGATGGCCTGGTACGCGTATGGAGTGAGGCCATACGCGTATGAATGAAGAAGATGATGTTCTAACGTAGTTTTGTCTCTGTTGGTACGCGTATGGGAGAAGGGATACGCGTATCATGTAACACCCCGATGAAGAGGT
>NW_026113931.1:0-1628 GCF_024323335.1 Lathyrus oleraceus
ATCACTGATCATGCCCATTCGTAAGGATCATTAAGGAGAAATTTTAAATTCCGCTGCGTTTGGATCGCCCTTCTCCTTCACATATAAGGTTCTATTTGCAAATATTTCAATTAATAACAATAATGACAATTTGACCAATAAAATCTCTTTTTATTCATAAAATTTGTAGGATTACACTTAGTATAATTTCAGAAACCAAAATGTAAATACAAGAGAAAATGAAACTATCATCCTAAGGATCTCTAACAACTGAATCAGCTGAACTGGCCAAGGGAGTCAATTCTTCAAATGTGTCTGATCTCTGACTCAAAGGTTGTCTACATCTTAGCTTTCTCGAGGACGATTCGATCAACAATCTTCTTCCAAGCACCGGAAGGCTGAGGAATACTGGAGGAAAATAAATCCTCTGTCTCTTTACAACACGCTCTTCAAGAACCTCAATAAGTGCATCTTTGTCTCTTGACTCAATCTGCAACACTCCACATGCTTTCGGTTCAAAGCATGGAAACTCTCTTACCACAAATCCTTCTCTTGCTTCATATAGGAGAGTGCGTCTTCCAACTCCTCTATATTGGTTAGGGAGAGTTAATGGCTCAGCCATAACCATAGACATAGGTCTTTCGCAGGCGTATGGCATATTGAGCTCCAACGCTCTCTCTCACCAAAGAGTGTAGGCTTCCATAGCTACATAATTGCATGGACCAAGCTCAGATCTTCCTTTCCTATGCATTTATTCCAAGCACGCACTATTCTATTCTTCAAATGTTGGGGATCTTTGCCTCTTGATATAAAAACCCTCTAACTGAATGCTATAAGGCTTATCTCTCAAGGGGAACCCAAGCGGAATGAGTTAGTGCTGGGTTGTAGTAATTCCTCCTTGTGTACCAAATGAATGGATCTCATTGGTACACAAGGAGGAATTAACTACAACCCCGCACTAACTCATTTCCGCTTGGGTTCCCCTTGAGAGATAAGCCTTATAGCTTCAGTTAGAGGGTTTATTATATCAAGAGGGCAAAGATCCCCAACATTTGAAGAATAGAATAGTGCGTGCTTGGAATAATATGCATAGGAAAGGAAGATCTGAGCTTGGTCCATGCAATTATGTAGCTATGGAAGCTACACTCTTTGGGTGAAGAAGAGAGCGTGGAGCTCATATGCCATACGCCTGCGAAAAGACCTATGTCTATGGTTATGGCTGAGCCATTAACTCTCCTAACCAATATGTAGAGGAGTTGGAAGACGCACTCTCCTATATGAAGCAAGAGAAGGATTGTGGTAAGAGAGTTCCATGCTTTGACCGAAAAGCATGTGGGTTGCAGATTGAGTCAAGAGACAAAGATGCACTTATTGAGGTCTTGAAGAGCGTGTTGTAAAAGAGACAGAGGATTTATTTCCTCCAGTATCCTCAGCCTTCCGGTGCTTGGAAGAAGATTGTTGATCGAATCGTCCTCGAGAAAGCTAAGATGTAGACAACCTTTGAGTCAGAGATCAGACACATTTGAAGGAATTATACTCCCTTGGCCAGTTCAGCTGATTCAGTTGTTAGAGATCCTTAGGATGATAGTTTCATTTTCTCTTGTATTTACATTTTGGTTTCTGAAATATACTAAGTGTAATCCTTACAA
>NW_026113932.1:0-1611 GCF_024323335.1 Lathyrus oleraceus
GAGAAGCCACCCAAGCTAACCGAGTATGGATGGAAAGGGCAGATCCGCATGAACATTGCAACTCGTAATGAACTTCCCTAACTTACTCTAGTGTCAAAAGACACTTACAAAGTGCAATTTGTTGTGCTAACCTGGTCAGACTACCCGGTTATGGTTCATATAACCTACCTGATGGTGCTTGATTCCTGGGACACAATCGTATAGGTAAGATGTTTTTGTTGGTGTAAGCCCTAGAGGCCAATACTTTTGTACTTGTATCGAATTATTTATTAATAATAAAAGGCTTTTTCTTTATTATGTTTGTTTAATAAAGTCCCTAGAATAGCTAGTCCGTTTAATGTATCAAGTGTGACTTAATCATGAGATCACATTAAACATAAGGACACTATTCTTAAAGTATCCGTAGTCGAGCTTTATTGTGAAGTGGGATAACATTAAAGCATTAAGACTATTATGTATATAGACTGATGATCACATCTCATGGATCATGGATAAGGAGTTATCAAGTCTTAAACATAGGTATGAATATTAAGAGTAATATTTATACTGGATTGACCCGCTATGAGAATACTATATAGAATGTTATGCAAAGTGTCATAAGTTATTCTCATGGTGATAATGGTGTATACCACCCTTCGACCTGAAACCACTATGGACCCTAGATGTAGAGTCGAGTGCCTTATTGCTGATCAAACATTGTCCGTAACTGGATGACCATAAAGACAGTTGATGGGTACTCCACGAAGCATGCTAAGGGACATGAGTGACCTAGATGGAATTTGCCCATCCTGCGTAACAGGATAAATGTCTATGGGCCCAATATTGAACTGGACAAGGATGACACGGTCTATGCCTTGTGTTCAATATAGACATAAGGGCAAAAGGGTAATTATACACATAAGTATTATCACAAAAGGATTTGTCAGATCACATGACATTTCGTGTCTTGGGTAGCAGTGATGTGTTGCTAGATACCGCTCACTGTTTATTATGTTAAATACGTGATTTAATATAATTGCCAATGCCGCGAAAACCTACAGGGTCACACACAAAAGGACGGATTGATGAGAGATAGAGTAACTAAGGAATACCGTAAGGTACGGTGCACTTAAGTGAATTGTAGAACATCGTAAGGTACGGTGTACTTAAGTAGAATACGAAATATGGTAAGGTACCACGCGCTTAAGTGATTTTGGCATATTATAAGATATGGGCCAAATACACTTAAGTGGGCTTTTTAGCTTGCAGCCCACACAAGTGGTTCTATAAATAGAACCCTTGTGCAGAAGCATTTGTGAGTTGCAATTTCGTTTCTCTCTCTCTCTCTCACTCAAAGCCTTCATTCGTAGCAGCTAGCACTGAGATTGAAGGAATCCGTTCGTGTGGACTGAGTAGAGCGTTGTCATCGTTCAACGTTCGTGATCGCTCCGTAGATCTGCATCAAAGGTTTCAATCGCCACAAGAGGTAACGATTCTATCACTGATCATGCCCATTCGTAAGGATCACTAAAGGAGAAAATTTTAAATTCCGCTGCTTTGGATCGCTCTCTCTCAAGTTATAGACGCAATATCTATCCTGTAAGCGGAAGTCCTATCACTGAGGTCGTTCAT
>NW_026113933.1:0-1572 GCF_024323335.1 Lathyrus oleraceus
CAATTCAATCAAATTTCATGGGTTTAACATCAACATTTTCATCATTCCCACAATTCAATCAAATTTCATGGGTTTAACATCACATTTCTATCATTCCCACAATTCAATCAAATTTCATGGGTTTAACATCATCATTTTCATCATTTCCACAATTCAATCAAATTTCATGGGTTTACATCATCATTTTCATCATTCCCACAATTCAATCAAATTCATGGGTTTAACATCATCATTCTATCATTCCCACAATTCAATCAAATTTCATGGGTTTAAACATCAACATTTCATCATTCCCACAATTCAATCAAATTTCATGGGTTTAACATCATCATTTCTATATTCCCACATTCAATAAATTTATGGGTTTAACATCATCATTTTCATCATTCCCACAATTCAATCAAATTTCATGGGTTTAACATCATCATTTTCATATTCCCACAATTCAATCAAATTTCATGGGTTTAACATCACATTTCATCATTCCCACAATTCAATCAAATTTCATGGGTTTAACATCATCATTTCATAATTCCCACAATTCAATCAAATTTCATGGGTTTAACATCAACATTTTCATCATTCCCACAATTCAATCAAATTTCATGCGTTTAACATCATCATTTTTATAATTCCCAATTTCAATCAAATTTCATGGGTTTAACATCATCATTTTCATCATTCCCAAATCAATTCATCAATTTCATGGGTTAACATCATCATTTTCATCATTCCCACAATTCAATCAAATTTCATGGGTTTAACATCATCATTTTCATCAATCCCACAATTCAATCAAATTTCATGGGTTTAACATCAACATTTCATCCCTCCCACAATTCAATCAAATTTCATGGGTTTAACATCATCATTTTCATCATTCCCACAATTCAATCAAATTTCATGGTTTAACATCATCATTTCTATAATTCCCACAATTCAATCAAATTTCATGGGTTTAACATCAACATTTTCATCATTCCCACAATTCAATCAAATTTCATGGGTTTAACATCATCATTTTCTTAATTCCCACAATTCAATCAAATTTCATGGTTTAAACATCATTATTTTCATATTCCACAATCCAATCAAATTTCATGGGTTTAACATCAACATTTTCATCATTCCCACAATTCAATCAAATTTCATGGGTTTAACATCATCATTTCTATAATTCCCACAATTCCATCAAATTCATGGTTTAACATCAACATTTTCATCATTCCCACAATTCATCAAATTTCATGGGTTTAACATCATCATTTTTATATTCCCAATTCAATCAAATTTCATGGTTTAACATCATCATTTTCATTTCCCACAATTCAATCAAATTTCATGGGTTTAACATCATCATTTTCATCATTCCCACAATTCAATCAAATTTCATGGGTTTAACATCACATTTTCATCATTCCCACAATTCAATCAAATTTCATGGGTTTAACATCATCATTTCTATAACTTCCCACAATTCAATCAAATTTCATGGGTTTAACATCAACATTTTCATCATTCCCACAATTCAATCAAATTTCATGGTTTAACATCAACATTTTCATCATTCCC
>NW_026113934.1:0-1520 GCF_024323335.1 Lathyrus oleraceus
TGTTAAACCCATGAAATTTGATTGAATGTGTGAATAATGAAAATGTTGATGTTAAACCCATGAAATTTGATTGAATTTGGGAATGATGAAAATGTTGATGTTAAACCCAGGAAATTTAATTGGATTGTGTGAATGATGAAAACGTTGTTGTTACATCTATCAAATTTGATTGAATGGTGGAAATGATGAAATGTTGATGTTAGACCCATGAAGTTTTAATGAATTTTGTGAATAATGAAAATGTTGTTGTTAAACCCCTGAAATTTTATTGAATTCTTGGAATAATGAAAATGTTGTTATTAAACACATGAAATTTGATTGAATTGTGTGAATGATAAAAATGATGACGTTAAAAACATGAAATTTGATTAAATTGTGGGAATGGTGAAAATGATGATGTTAAACACATGAAATTTGATTGAATTATGGGAATGATGAAAATGTTGATGTTAAACCCATGAAATTTGATTGAATTGTGGGAATAATTGAAAATATTGTTGTTAAAACCATGAAATTTGATTGAAATATGTGAATGATGAAAATTATTTTGCTAAACCCATAAAATCTGATTGAATTGTGTGAATGATGAAAATGTTGTTGTTAAACCCATGAAATTTGATCGAATTGTGGGAATGATGAAAATGTTGATGTTAAACCCATGAAATTTGATGGAATTGTGGGAATAATGAAAATGTTGTTGTTAAACCCATGAAATTTGATGGAATTGTGGGAATGATGAAAATGTTGATGTTAAACCCATGAAATTTAATTGAATTGTGGGAATGATGAAATTGATGATGTTAAACACATGAAATTTGATTGAATTATGCGAATGATGAAAATGTTGATGTTAAACCCATGAAATTTGATTAAATTGTGGGAATGATGAAATTGATGATGTTAAACCCATATTGATTGAATTGTGAGAATGATGAAATTATTGATGTTAAACCCATGAAAGTTGATTGAATTGTGAGAATGATGAAAATGATGATGTTAAACCCATGAAATTCGATTGAATTGTGGGATAAATTAAAATATTGTTGTTAAAACATGAAATTTGATTGAATATGTGAATGATGAAAATTTTGTAGTTAACCCATAAAATTTAATTGATCTTGTGAATGATAGAAATGTTGTTGTTAACCCCATGAAATTTGATTGAATTGTAGGAATGATGAAAATGTTATTGTTAAACCCATGAAATTTGATTGAATTATGGGAATGATGAAAATGTTGTTGTTAAACCTATGAAATTTGATTGAATTATGTGAATGATGAAAGTGTTGTTGTTAAACCTATGAAATTTTATTGAATTGTTAAAATGATGAAATGTTGATGTTAAACCCATGAAATTTGATTGAATAGTGTGAATAATGAAAATGTTATTGTTAAACCCATGAAATTTGATTGAATTTTGGGAATGATGAAAATGTTGATGTTAAAACCAGGAAATTTAATTGGATTGTGTGAATGATGAAAACGTTGTTGTTACATCTATCAAATTTGATTGAATTAGG
>NW_026113936.1:0-1501 GCF_024323335.1 Lathyrus oleraceus
TTGGTTTTAATAACAATAGTTTTCATCATTCATACAATTCAACGAATTTCATGGGTTTTAACACCAACATTTTTCATCATTCCCATAATTCAATTTATCTTCAAGGGTTTAAACAACAATATTTTAAAAATTCACACAATTCAATCAAATTTCATAGTTTAACAACAACATTTTCATCATTCACACAATTCAATAAATATCATGGTTTTAACCGAAATATTTTCATCATTCACACAATTCATCAAATTTCATGGGTTTAACAAGACATGTTTATGATTTACACAATTCAATCAAATTTCATGGGTTTAAAACAACATTTTCATCATTCACCTAATTCAATCAAATTTCATGGGTTTAAAAACAACATTTTCATCATCACAACATTTAATCAGATTTCATAGGTTTAACAACACCATTTCATCATAGACAAAGTCAATAAACTTTCATGGGTTTAACCTAAATATTTTCAGCATTCACATAATTCAATCAAATTTCATGGGTTTAACAATGACATTTCATCATTCCCATAATTCAATCCATTTTCATGGGTTTAAAAGCAACATTTTCATCATTCACACAATTCAATCAAATTTCATTGGTTGAATAACAATATTTTCATCATTCAGCACAGTTCAATCGATTTCATGGGTTTGACATCAACATTTTCATTATTCCGATAATTCTATTTATCTTCAAGGGTTTAACAACAACATTTTCATCATTCACACAATTCATCAAATTTCATAGGTTTTAACAACAACATTTTCATCATTCACATAATTCAATAAAATATCATGGGTTTAACCTAACATTTTTCATCATTCACATAATTCAATGAAATTTCATGGGTTTAACAACAACATTTTTATCATTTACACAATTATCAAATTTCTTGGGTTTAACAAAACATTTTCATCATTCACACAATTCAATCAAATTTCATGGGTTAAACCTAAACATTTTCATCATTCACACAATTCAATCAAATTCCATAGGTTTAACAACACCACTTTCATCATTCACACAATTCAATCAATTCCATAGGTTTAACAACAAATTTTCATCATTCACACAATTCAGTCAAATTTCTTCATGGGTTTCACATCAACATTTTCATCATTCCCATAATTCAATTTAATCTTCAAGGGTTTAACAACAACATTTTCACCATTAACACAATGCAATCAAACTTCATAGGTTTGAACAACACCATTTTCATCATTCACACAATTCATCAAATTTCATGGGTTTAACAATAACATTTTCATCATTCACACAATTCAGTCGAATTTCATACGTTTGACAACAACATTTTCATCATTCCACAATTCAATAAAATTTCATGAGTTTAACCTAAATTTTCAGCATTCACAATTCAATAAAATTTTCACCGGTTTAACAACAACATTTTCATCATTCACACAAATTCAATCAATGTCATAGTTTAACAACAACATTTTCATCATTCACACAATCAATATAATTTCATGGGTTTAACATC
>NW_026113937.1:0-1500 GCF_024323335.1 Lathyrus oleraceus
TATGCCGGCTTGCGCCAGCGCGCGGGCGAAGGCGCGCGCGTTGTCGCGCCCCTGGGCGGTCGGGTTGCGGCTGCCGACGACGGCCAGGGACGCTGTCGGCCAGCAGCTCGCGCCGGCCTGCAGCCACAGCAGCAGCGGCGGGTCGGCCGTGGCGAGCAGGCGGGGCGGTAGTCGTGTCGCCCAGCACCAGCAGTCGTGGCCGGGCTCCTGTCAACCAGGGGCCGCCCGGGCGATGAGTTCGGCAGATGCTCCGGGCGGCCGGTTGAAGGCTTCGCGTTGCTTGCCCGACAGCGCTGGTCCAGCGCCGCCGCGGGCAACTCGAAGACGGCCTGCGGGCTGCCCCCATGGCCAGCAGGCGGCGCGCAGCGGCGGGACCGAGGCTTCTCGTCAGCCGCAGCCAAGCCGCCAGCTCGGCCGGATCGAGCATTCAGGGTTGGGTGAAGCGGTCGCCGGGACCGGACCGGTTTCCTTCAGGAATGATCAGCGCATAGGACACCGCGCTCATAGACCTCGAAGACGAACAGGAGCCGTGGCGCTCGTCGGGCAGCTTGATGGCTCGGCCCTTCCTGGGTCTTGTCCATGACCCGGGCGCCGTCGCGCCACAGGCGAACACGTGGCCGCGCTCCACGCCGTCGCGCTTGCCGCGGTTCAGCGCGACGATCTGGTTCTGGCCGGCGTTCCGCGCCTCGCCATAGAGGCCGCGATTTGACCGCCACGGCCGGTCGGGCGCGTGCGGCACGTAGCGCTCGAGGTTGCGCGGTGGCGACGGCGCCAGGCGTCGCCGATGCCGACCTCCTGCTTCACCTGGCGGATGGTCACGGTGGACGCACGATGTCGGACTTGTCGTCGCTGCCTGCGCGCTCCTTGCCGTGGCGAGTCAGCTCGGCCGTGCCCCACATAGGAGCCTCGAAACCCAGACTTCCTTGGTGGTCGGGTCGATCAGCGGGCGTGCGTTGCGGAAGATGCGGAAATCCGTGCCCTGGCCGAAATCGCCCCGTGCATAGGCCAGCTCGCCCTGGCCCAGCACCACATGGCCTTCCTGGGCGGCCACGATGCGCGGCGCCGTGGCCAGCTCATCCGTCTCGAACACGACGCGTCCTTCAGGAAGGCTGGATCAGGTGTAGCGGGATGCGTCGGGATGGGGCTGGAATCCAGCGCCGAGATGCGCATCTGCGGGCGCAGCTTGACGGTGCCGCTGCCGGCGCCGCCGGACGTTCTGGCCGAACTGCAGCCGGGCCGCGGCCGTCGACCTTGACCAGCATCAGCACCTGGCCCGGATAGATCAGGTTGGGGGTTGCGGATCTGGTCGCGGTTCATGCCCCAGAGCTCGGGCCAGCGCCAGGTCTCTTCAGGAACAGCCGGAGATGTCCCACAGCGTGTCGCCGGGCTTGACCACGTGCGGTCGGGCGCATTGGGCGCAGCTAGACAGCGGCACGCCGCGCGGCCACCTGCTCGGCACCCGGCGCTGTTCCGACGTGATGGGCAGCTGGCTGGCTTGGG
>NW_026113938.1:0-1465 GCF_024323335.1 Lathyrus oleraceus
CAATCAAATTTCATGGGTTTAACACAACATTTTTCATCATTCACACAATTCAATCAAATTTCATAGGTTTGAACATCATGTTTTCATCATTCACACAATTCAATCAAATTTCATAGGTTTAACAACAACATTTTCATCATTCACACAATTCAATTAAATTCCATAGGTTTAACATCAACGTTTTCATCATTCACATAATTCAATCAAATTTCATAGGTTTGACAATAACATCATTATCATTCACACAATTCAATCAAATTTGATGGGTTTAACAACAACATTTGCATCATTCACACATGTCAATCAAATTTTATAGGTTTAACACAACATTTTCTTCATCATTCGCACAATTCAATCAAATTTCATGGGTTTAAACATCAATTTTCATCATTCACACAATTCAATCAATTTCATAGGTTAAGTTCAACGTTTTCATCATTCGCACAATTCAATCAATATCATGGGTTTAACAACAACTTTTTCATGATTCACAACAATTCAATTAAATTTCATAGGTTTAACATCAATGTTTTCATCATTCCACACAATCAATCAAATTTCATGGGTTTAACAACAACATGTGCATCATTCGCACAATTCAATCAAATTTCATAGGTTTAACATCAACATTTCCATCATTCACACATTCAATCAAATTTCATAGGTTTACAACAACATTTTCATCACTCGCACAATTCAATCAAATTTCGTGGGTTTAACAACAATATTTTTCATCATTGACACAATTCAATCAAATTTCATAGTTTTAACACAACATCTTCATCATTCGCTAATTCAATCAAATTACATATGTTTAACATCACCGTTTTGCATCATTACACATTCAATCAATGTCATAGGTTTAACAACAACATTTTCATCATTCACAAAAATTCAATCAAATGTCATAGGTTTAGCAACAACATCTTCATCATTCACTTATTCAATCCACTTTCATAGGTTTAACAAAACATTTTCTTCATCATTCGCACCATTCAATCAAATTTCATTGGTTTAAACATCAACATTTTCATCATTCACACAATTCAATCAAATTTCATAAGTTTAACATCAACGTTTTCATCATATCACACAACTCAGTCAAATTTCATGGGTTTAACAACAACATTTTTCATCATTCCCACAATTCAATCAAATTTCATAGGTTGAACATCAACGTTTTCATCATTCACACCAATTCGAAATCAAATTTCATAGGTTTAATAACAACATTTTCATCATTCACACAATTCAATCAATTTCATCGATTTAACACAACCTTTTCCCACTTCACACAATTCAATCACATTTCATAGGTTTGACAATAACATCTTATCGTTCACACATTCAATCAAATTTATGGGTTTAACAACAACATTTGCATCATTCACACATGTCAATCAAATTTCATAGGTTTAACAACCAACATTTTTCTTGATCATCGCACAACTCAATCAAATTTCAT
>NW_026113939.1:0-1443 GCF_024323335.1 Lathyrus oleraceus
TATATATATATATATATATGTATATTTATATATATATATTATAGATTTAATTATTAGATTTAATTCATATTTAAGTTTGTTAGATATTAGATTTAGATATTAGATTTAAATATTAGATTTGATTCATATTTAAGTTGTTAGATATTAGATTTAAATATTAGATTTGATTCATATTTAAGTTTGTTAGAGGCTTATAAATAGGGTGTCAATCATTGTAACTTTTAATCCTTTTGTAGCCATCATTCTCTGAATAAGAATATTTCCATTCATCATATATTCTACCTTTGCACCAACAATTGGTATCTAGAGCTCCGGTTCAGATTCATTGGGAAACACGGGAAACACGAGTGAACGTGAGGTCTTGTGTGTTTGATTTTGATTCTTAGATTCGTGTGAATCTTGAACAAAATCTGATCAGAATTTTAATTCTGTGGGTTGGGAAACACTGTGTGAGAAATCTGAGTGTATTGTGCAAGGTAGAAAGATGAACGGAAACGGCAACATGAACACCAAACTTCCAGTATTTGACGGTAAAAACTGGAATCGTTGGATGATCCAAATGCGTGTACTGTTCGGTGCTCAAGATGTTCTAGATCTTGTCACTGATGGTTATGTTCCGGTAGCAGCAGATGCGACGGATGAACAGAAAAAACACGCAGAAGGAAGTAAGGAAGAAGGATCAGAAAGCATTGTCTTCATTCATCAATGTGTTGATGTAAATGTGTTTGAGAAGATTGCAGATTCAACGACAGTAAAGGCTGCGTGGGACACACTGGTTAGATGTTATGGTGGTGACGCATCAGTGAAGAAGGTGAAGCTTCAGTCCTTGAGAGCAATATGAGAATCTCAACATGAAGAATAATGAGAAAGTTTCTGAATACAAATCTCCCCGCGAGATGTATTCAGAAACTTTCTCATTATTCTTCATGTTGAGATTCTCATATTGCTTCTCAAGGACTGAAGCTTCACCTTCTTCACTGATGCGTCACCACCATAACATCTAACCAGTGTGTCCCACGCAGCCTTTACTGTGTTGAATCTGCAATCTTCTCAAACACATTTACATCAACACATTGATGAATGAAGAACAATGCTTTCTGATCCTTCTTCCTTACTTCCTTCTGCGTGTTTTTCTGTTCATCCGTCGCATCTGCTGCTACCGGAACATAACCATCAGTGACAAGATCTAGAACATCTTGAGCACCGAACAGTACACGCATTTGGACATCCAACGATTCCAGTTTTTACCGTCAAATACTGGAAGTTTGGTGTTCATGTTGCCGTTTCCGTTCATCTTTCTACCTTGCACAATTACACTCAGATTTCTCACACAGTGTTTCCCACCCACAGAATTAAAATCTTGATCAGATTTTGTTCAAGATTCAACACGAATCTAAGAATCAAAATCAAACACACAAGACCTCACGTTCACTCGTGGGGCCG
>NW_026113940.1:0-1393 GCF_024323335.1 Lathyrus oleraceus
ATTTCATCGGTTTAACATCAACATTTTCATCATTCACACAATTCAATTAAATTTTAAGGGTTTAACAAAATAATTTTTATCATTCATATATTTCAATCAAATTTCATGGTTTTAACAACAATATTTTCATTTAATCACACAATTCAATCAAATTTCATGGGTTTAACATCATCATTTTCATCATTCCCACAATTCAATCAAATTGCATGGGTTTAACATCAACATTTTCATCATTCCCACAATTCAATCAAAATTCATGTGTTTAATAACAACATTTCCATTAGTTCCCACAATTCAATCAAATTTTCATGGTTTAACACAACATTTTTCATTTTTTCACACAATTCAATCAAATTTCTTGGGTTTAACATCAACATTTCATCATTTCCACTATTCAATCAATTTCATAGGTTTAACAACAACATTTTCATCATTCCCACAATTCAATCAAATTTCATGGGTTTAACATCATCATTTTCATCATTCGCACAGTTCAATCAAATTTCAGTGGTTTAACATCAACATTTCATCATTTCCACAATTCAATCAAATTTCAAAGGTTTAACAACAACATTTTTATCATTCACACAATTCAATAAAATTTCATAGGTTTAACAACAACAACACTTCATCATTCACATAATTCAATCAAATTTCATGGGTTTAACATCATTGTTTTCGTCATTCACACAGTTCAATCAAATTTCATGGGTTTAACATCAACATTTCATCATTTCCATAATTCAATCAAATTTCATAGGTTTAACAACAACCTTTTCATAATTTACACAATTCAATCAAATTTATAGGTTAATAACAACATTTTCATCATCCCCATAATTCAAACCAAATTTCATGGGTTTAACAACAACATTTTCATATCATTCCCAAATTCAATCAAATTTCATGGGTTTACATCAACATTTTATCATTCCCATAATTCAATCAATTTCATGGGTTTAAAACAAAAATATGATTACTATCATTCACACAATTCAATCAAATTTTAGGGGTTTAACAACAACATTTTCATCATTCCCACAATTCAATCAATTTCAGGGTTTAACATCAACATTTCATCATTCCCACAATTCAATCAAAATTCATGTTTTAATAACAACATTTCCATTATTCCGACAATTCAATCAAATTTCATGGTTTAACAACAACATTTTCATTTTTTACACAATTCAATCAAATTTCTTGGGTTTAACATCAACATTTCATCATTTCCACCATGTCAATCAAATTCATAGGTTTACAACAACATTTTCATCATTCCCCACAATTCATTCAAATTTCATGGGTTTAACATTATCATTTTCATCATTCACACAGTTCAATCAAATTTTATGGGTTTAAACATCAACATTTCATCATTTCCACAATTCAA
>NW_026113941.1:0-1321 GCF_024323335.1 Lathyrus oleraceus
TTAATGCATTGACTGATGACTTCCAAACCCTAATTCCTTGAGGAATTGACTAAAATGATGTCCCAAGTTGTATGAACTCTTGATTATTGACCATGGTGAATTCCACAAGAAATGACCACCATCCATGCTTTGACTGACAGTTGACTTGTTTAGGGTTAATGACGTTCTGTGTATGAACTGATGATCTCAAGCCTTCAACCCTTGACGTGAACACTTCAAATGGACCTTCAAGTCATGTGAACTTGTTGGACAAGCCCAAGGCCTTGGTTCAATGAGAACATTCCTTTGCTGCTTGGTTGATGATCAGGAGATTAGTTTGACCTAATTCTTGATTGGCTTGCACTTGAGGAAAAGGGCAATGCAATGCTATGCAAATGGATAATGATATGCTAGACCTAATATGAAAATGTATGTACAATGATAGGTGCAAATTTGAGGTGCTACAGCTGCCCTATTCAATCAGCTGGGAACCCGAATGGATGATGAGCAACGGCTGTCAGACTTTCAGGGTAAACAGGGATTGAATACCAGAAAACGTAGAATTTGCAAAACACAGGGATCCACCAATGGAAACGTCCCATGGGATTTGATATTATTACTGGGTATATATTGTTTTGTTTTTTGGTTTTCAAAGGGTATGGCCACCTCAGACATCACAACGATGGGTAATGGGAACAAAAATCACAACTAGATGCCAACGGACAACTAGGAAAAAACTCGACGTTTATCGGGACCAACGGAGAGGTAACCAGACGCTATTGAATAACTGGGAGGGATACAACCATACGTCAACGGACGAAAATGGGAAAAAACTCAAGTTTACCAAGACCAACGGAGAGGTAACCAAACATTAATGATGAATGGAAGGGATAACAACCATAAGTCAACGGACGAAATGGGAAAAACTCAAGTTTACCAAGACAACGGAGAGGTAAATCCACGTGGGGACAAGTACAAACTGACGTCATAGACGAATAAGAAAAAACTCGAGTTTATCGACACCAACGGAGAGGAGGAATACTTCATAGGGAAGAAGGACACAAACATAAATCATCCGGTTGATGATTTGTTTGTGTCCTTCTTCCTAGTGAAGTATTCCTCTCTCCGTTGGTGTCGATAACGTCGAGTTTTTCTATTAGTTCTATGAAGTTTAGTTGTACTTGTCCCCACGTGGATTTACCTCTCCGTTGGTCTTGGTAAACGATTGAGTTTTCCCATTTCGTCCTTGAGTATGGTTGTATCCTTCCATTCATTCATTAATGTTTGGTTTACCTCTCCGTTGGTCTTGGTAAACGTTGAGTTTTTTCCCATTTCGTCCTGT
>NW_026113942.1:0-1232 GCF_024323335.1 Lathyrus oleraceus
GATTGAATTATGTGAATGATGAAGATTTTGTTGTTAAACCCATAAGATTTGATTGAATTGTTTGAATGATGAAATTTTGTTGTTAAACCCATGAATTTGATTGAATTGTGTCAATGATGAAATGTTGTTGTTAAACCCATGAATTTGATTGAATTGTGAGAATGATGAAAATGATGATGTTAAACCCATGAATTTGATTGAATTGTGGGAATGATGAAAATGTTATGTTAAACCCTGAAATTTGATTGAATTGTGGGAATATGAAAATGATGATGTGAAACCCACGAAATTTGATTGAATTATGTGAATGATAAAAATTTGTTGTTCAACCCATAAATTTTGTTAATTATGTGAATGATGAAGAATTTGTTGTTAAACCCATAAAACTTGATTGAATTCTGGGAATGATGAAAATTTTGATGTTAAACCCATGAAATTTGATTGAATTGTGTGAATGATGAAAATGTTGTTGTTAAACCATGAAATTTGATTAAATTATGTGCATGATGAAAATGTTTGTTGTCACCCTATGAAATTTGATTGAATTGTGGGAATGATGAAAACATTGTTTTTAACATGAAATTTGATTGAATTGTGGAAATGATGAATGTTGAGTGAAACCCATGAAATTTGATTGAATTGTGTGAATAATGAAAATGTTGATGTAAACCCATGAAATTTGATTGAATTGTGTGGATGATGAAAATTTAATGTTAAACCCATGAAATTTGATTGAATTGTGTGAATGATGAAAATTTGTTGTTAAACACATAAAATTTTGATTGAATTATGGGAATGTTGAAATGTTGTTGTTAAACCCCATGAAATTTTATTGAATTGTAGGAATGATGAAATATGATGTTAAACCCATGAAATTTTATTAAATTATGGGAAGGATGAAAATGTTGATGTTAAACCTATGAAATTTGATTGAATTATGTGAATGATAAAAAATTGTTGTAACCCATAATATTTGATTGAATTGTCTGAATGATGAAGATTTTGTTGTTAAACCCATGAAATTTGATTGATTTATGTGAATGATGAAAATGTTGTTGTTAAACCCATGAATTTGATTGAATTATGTGCATAATGAAAATGTTAATGTTAAACCTATGAAATTTGATTGAGTTGTGGGAATGATGAAACATTGTTTTAAAACTATGAAATTTGATTGAGTTGTGGAATGATGAAATGTTGAAGTTAAACCCATGAAATTTGATTGAATTGTG
>NW_026113943.1:0-1189 GCF_024323335.1 Lathyrus oleraceus
CTCTGTGTACTCCGACCCAATGATTGTTTGAAGTTGAAGAACGGCATCAACGGCTGATGGATGATCGTACATTCTATTTGAAGGGTTCCTAAGGTGGACAAACTCTATTGAAGAGGTATCTGTGATTGCTAGGTCCAAAGCTCCAGTGAAGATACCGCTACTAGAGTGCCTGTGAAGATTACCGCTGAGCCCCAAAGTGGCTCCCCTTATTATTCCCGCACCTGGCCCCGTGCCATATTCCTCCAGCAAAGCTATTCCGTGGAACTATGGAGGCGACGTTTACATCCATGGCCTAAAGCAGGTTGGTATCTCTGCTAATCCTAAATGATATTGTGGGGACTAGTAAAGTTAATCGAAGTGGAAGGATCTACTCCCCTAAATCTCACCTCCCGCTCCCGAAATTCGAGGAAAGACCAGTCAATCCTCCTCAGTTCAGAGACATCGGTCGAAGTTACTTCTGAAGATTTGCCAACAGAAATGGAAGAGATGCTGAAAATCATCCGTAAGAGCGATGATGTTAGTGTGAACAATGGGGCATACTCGTCTAAAATCTCAATGTTGTCCTTGTTATTATCCTCTGAATCCCATGCCAATGCATTGATGAATTCTTGAAGACCGCTCATGTGCCTCAAGAAACATCCGTCGATCATTCGAACATTATGTTGCTAATTTGACTGTGAAAAGGCCTAGGATTTCCGATGCTACCTGACGCCAGCAGGAAAGAATCACAATAAAGCTCTGCATATCTCCATCGAGTGTGAGGGGATCACCCTGGCTCACGGGTTGATCGACAAGGCTCTTCTTGAATGTGCTCCCGAAGCTGTACTCGATAAATTGACTACAAAGGCATTGAACTGAAACCTAGGTTGTTGTAGTGCGTGCGTTAGATGGTGCGAAGAGTGTTTTGTCTATGGTGAAGTGGTTCTCCCTATCAAGATAGGACCTCAAGTCTTCAACACTACCTTTCACGTGATGGACATTCGTCCCGCCTACTCCTGCTTGTTGGGGCGCCCTTGGATCCATTGGGCAGGTGCGGTAGCTTCGTCGCTTCATCAAAAGCTGAAGTATCCAATAGCAGGCATGGTTGTCACGTATGTGGAAAAGAAGAGTATATGTCAGTAGTGTGCAAGCCTTCAAATACGTCAAGATGGATGGTGAATTCTTTGAGACTCCTTCTCAGTCATTTGAA
>NW_026113944.1:0-1159 GCF_024323335.1 Lathyrus oleraceus
TTTCTTCATCATTCGCACAATTCAATCAAATTTCATAGGTTTACATCAACATTTCATCATTCACACAATTCAATCAAATTTCATAAGTTTAACATCAACGTTTTCATCATTCACACAACTCAATCAAATTTCATGGGTTTAACAACAACATTTTTCATCATTCACACAATTCAATCAAATTTCATAGGTTGAACATCAACGTTTTCATCATTCACACAATTCAATCAAATTTCATAGGTTTAACAACAACATTTTTCATCATTCACACAATTCAATCAAATTTCATCGGTTTAACAACAACATTTTCCTCATTCACACAATTCAATCAAATTTCATAGGTTTAACAATAACATCATTATCATTCACACAATTCAATCAAATTTAATGGGTTTAACAACAACATTTGCATCATTCACACATGTCAATCAAATTTCATAGGTTTAACAACAACATTTTCTTGATCATTCGCACAATTCAATCAAATTTCATGGGTTTAACAACAACATTTTTCATCATTCACACAATTCAATCAAATTTCATAGGTTTAACATCAACGTTTTCATCATTCACACAATTCAATCAAATTTCATGGGTTTAACAACAACATTTTCATCATTCACACAATTCATTAATTTCATAGGTTTAACATCAACATTTCATCATTCACATAATTCAATCAAATTTCATAGGTTTGACAACATCATTATCATTCCACACAATTCAATCAAATTTATGGGTTTAACAACAACATTTTCATCATTCACACATTCAATCAAATTTCATAGGTTTAACAACAACATTTTCTCATCATTCGCACAATTCAATCAAATTTCATGGTTTAACATCAATATTTCATCATTCACACAATTCAATCAAATTTCATAGGTTTAAGATCAACGTTTTCATCATTCGCACAATTCAATCAAATATCATGGGTTTAACAACAACATTTTCATCATTCACACAATTCAATTAAATTTCATAGGTTTAACATCAATGTTTTCATCATTCACACAATTCAATCAAATTTCATGGGTTAACAACAACATTTTCATCATTCGCACAATTCAATCAAATTTCATAGGTTAACATCAACATTTCCATCATTCACACAATTCAATCAAATTTCATAGGTTTAACAACAACATTTTCATCATTC
>NW_026113945.1:0-1157 GCF_024323335.1 Lathyrus oleraceus
CTGTTCGAGTTGCGGAGTAAACACAAATGGTCGGCGCATTGTTAACGTTGAGCCATTAGGGTTATTGAAAGTCAAAGAGGTTTAGATTTCCAAATTTCAACATCAAAATCAAACAAATGAATATAACCACAAAGAAAGTCACAGCACTGAAATAGCAAAATGGAAAGGTATACACATACCTGAGATGAAGATCATTGGAAGCACAAGAGGAAGATCATTGGGAGGAGGAGGAGGAGGAACCCCGTCGGAGCCGTAAGAGGACTTCCGTCGGGAAGAGGAGGACGACTGTCGTCGGGAGAGGAGGAACACCGACGGGAGCCACAAGAAATGAAAAACTCAGTTGGGAGGAGGAGTAACGTCGTCAGGAGCCGCAAGAGAAACCGACAGGAGCAGCAAGAAGAACGCAGTCGGGAGCCACAAGAGAAACACCTTCGAGAGCCGCCGGGAGTGCCTCCCACCCTAGCATTCAGCCGCCAAGCGAGATGGTCCCTCAAAGAAGGGAGAGTTTTGGATCATCCTTGCGCATCCGACGCCATTTTTGCTAATAACATATCAAAATGGAAAATAAAAACACAAAACAGTGACAAACTGATCTCAATAAAAGCAAAAAATTAAACTCTAATAAAGAAATAAAGTTATGGCGATAAAAATCATACCCGTAGCACCTCTGTTTTGGTATCCGGTGGAAATCGGAAATCCCGTCAGCGATGATTCTTGTCCATTTCTTGTCTATGTCTGTTATGGCGATAAACGCCACGTTTCAGAATCGAGTCTCAAATTACAAAGTAAAGCAACAAATGGTGGCGGCGCGTTGTTAACGTTGAGCCATTAGGGTTCTTGAAAGTCAAAGACGTTAGATTTCCAAAGGTTCAACATCAAAATCAAACAAATGAATATAACCACAAAGCAATCACAACACTAAAATAGCAAAATGGAAAAGGTATAGACATACCTGAGATGAAGATCATCGTAAGCCAAAGAGGAAGATCATTGGGAGGAGGGGGAGGAGGAACCCCGTCGGAAGCCGTAAGAGGACTATCTTCGGGAGGAGGAGGCGAATGTCGTCGGGAGGAGGAGGAACACCGACGGGAGCCACAAGAGGTAAGCCGTTGGGAGGAGGAGTAACGCCGTCGGGAGCCGCAATAGAAACACTGACA
>NW_026113946.1:0-1143 GCF_024323335.1 Lathyrus oleraceus
AACCCATGAAATTTGATTGAATTGTGGGAATGATGAAAATGATGATGTGAAACCCACAAATTTTGATTGAATTATGTGAATGATACAAAATTTGTTTTTCACCCACAAAATTTGATTGAATTCTGTGAATGATGAAGAATTTGTTCTTTAAACCCATAAACTTGATTGAATTCTGGGGATGATGAAAATTTTGATGTTAAACCAATGAAATTTGATTGAATTGTGTGAATGATGAAATGTTTTTGTTAACCCATGAAATTTGATTAAATCATGTGCATGATGAAAATGTTGTTGTCACACCTATGAAATTTGATTGAATTGTGTGAATGATGAAAACATTGTTTTTAAACCTTGAAATTTTGATTGAATTGTGGAACTGATGAAGTGTTGATGTGAACCCATGAATTTGATTGAATTGTGTGAATAATGAAAATGTTGATGCTAAACCCATGAATTTGATTGAATTGTGGGGATGATGAAATGTTAATGTTAAACCCATGAAATTTGATTGAATTGTGTAATGATAAAAAATTGTTGTTAAACCCAACAAATTGATTGAATTATGGGAATGTTGAAAATGTTGTTAAACCCCTGAAATTTGATTGAATTGTAGGATGATGAAAATAATGATGTTAAACCCATGAAATTTGATTAAATTGTGGGAAGGATGAAAATGTTGATGTTAAATCTATGAATTTGATTGAATCATGTGAATGATAAAAATTGTTGTTACCCATAATATTTGATTGATTGTCTGAATGATGAAAGTTTTGTTTGTAAACCCATGAAATTTGATTGAATTGTGGTGAATGATGAAAATCTTGTTGTTAAACCCTTAAATTTGATTGAATTATGGCATAATGAAAATGTTGTTGTTAAACCTTAAATTTTGATTGAGTTGTGGGAATGATGAAAACATTGTTTTTAAACCTATAATTTGATTGAGTTGTGGAATGATGAAATGTTGAAGTTAAACCCATGAAATTTGATTGAATTGTGTGAATAATGAAAAGTTGTTTTAACCCATGAAAATGATTGAATTATGTGAATGATGAAGATTTTTGTTGTTAAACCATAATTTGATTGAATTGTTTGAATGATGAAATTTTGTTGTTAAACCCATGAAATTTGATTGAATTGTGT
>NW_026113947.1:0-1097 GCF_024323335.1 Lathyrus oleraceus
AAATGCCAATTTCAACTTTTGGCCAAATGATAGCATGATGATGAAGGAACATGGAATTAAGCTTGGAACATGTCACAAATAGGTATAAGAGTGAATCCCAATTGGCCAATTGTGCAAAAAGTCCACAAATCAAAAAGTCAACCTTGGGTCAAACTTTGATTTTAATGAAAAAGGTCAAAAAATGCCTTTTGAATGGTAAGGTTTTAGGTCATGAAATTTATTATTTTTGGAAAGAGGATAAAAATGTGGTTTGTAGGAAAAACCCCACCAAATTGGCCTTATGTTTTGAGAAGATATGCCTCTTGAAGTTCAAAAAATTGTGAATGAATTGATCATATCTTGACAACCACACATGGGATTTTGATGTTCTTGGACTTTTGTGAAAATGGGAGAACAAGATCTTCAACTTTTCTGTTGGGCAAATTCATTTGGAGCTTGTCTCATGATGCAAGTTGAGGATCAAGAAGTTTCTATTTTTGGCAGTTGTAATTACAGGTCCACTTTCTATTTCTGGAAATTTTCTGATTGGCTTCAAAATTCTTTAATGATGTTGATTGCCATGACACATGAGGCCTAGAGGACATAATAAGCTCCTTCAAACCATTTCCATCGATCAAAACCATAAAAAATCATCACAGTTGACAACTTTGAATTTTCTAGGGTTTTGGACTTGACTGTCACTTCTGATGAATTCCAAACCCTATTTTCCTTGAGATTTGAACTTCAAATGATGTCCCAAGACATATGAACTTTGATGATTGATCATGGTGCCCAAATTCCACAAGAATGGCCACATCCACTGCTTTGAACTACTGTCGACTGTCTAGGGTTTTCTGCTTGTCTGTGCATTGACTGATGACAATCTGAGCCTTCAACCCTTGACTTGAAACACTTCCAAAAGACCCCCAAGGCATGAGAACTTGATGGGCAAAACCTAGGACCTTTACTCCTTGAGAACAGCTTTGCTTGATTGGTGGACCTGATCTCCTGATCAGTTTGACCTAATCCTTTGCTTACTTGCTCTTGAGGCAACTGAAGACAATGCAAATGTTATGCAATGGATCATGATATGCTATGAACCTAATATGAGATGGTAG
>NW_026113948.1:0-1058 GCF_024323335.1 Lathyrus oleraceus
TTTTCATCATTCAAATAATTCAATCAAATTTCATGGGTTTAACAACAACATTTGCATCATTCGCACAATTCAATCAAATTTCATAGGTTCAACATCAACATTTCATCATTCACACAATCAATCAAATTCATAGGTTTAACAACAACATTTTCATCATTCACACAATTCAATCAAATGTCATAGGTTTAGCAACAACATTTCATCATTCACATTATTCAATCAAATTTCATAGGTTTGACAATACATATCTTATCATTCCACAATTTAATCAAATTTCATGGGTTTAACAACAACATTTTCATCATTCACACAATTAATCTATTTTCATAGGTTTAACAACACATCTTCATCATTCACACAATTGAATCTAATTTCATAGGTTTAACAACACATTTTCTTCATCATTCGCACAATTCAATCAAATTTCATGGGTTTAACATCAATATTTTCATCATTCACACAATTCAATCAAATGTCATAGGTTTAAATCAACATTTTCATCATTCACACAATTCAATCAAATATCATGGTTTAACAACAACATTTTTCATCATTCACATTATTCAATCAAATTTCATAGGTTCCAACAACATTTCTTCATCATTCGCACCATCAATCAAATTTCATAGGTTAACTTCAACATTTTCATCATCCACACAATTAATCAAATTTCATATGTTTAACATCAACGTTTTCATCATTCACACAATTCAATCAATTCATAGGTTTAACAACACATTTTCAGCATTCACACAATTCAATCAAATGTCATAGTTTAGCAACAACATCTTCATCATTCACATTATTTCACCAATTTCATAGGTTTAACACAACATTTTCTATTATCATTCGCACCATTCAATCAAATTTCATAGGTTTAACATCAAAGTTTGCATCATTCGCACAATTCAATCAAAATTCATAAGTTTAACATCAACAATTTCATCATTCACACAACTCATCAAATTTCATGGTTTAACAACAAATTTTTCATCATGCACACAATTCAATCAATTTCATAGGTTGAACATCAACGTTTTCATCATCCACACAATTCA
>NW_026113949.1:0-1000 GCF_024323335.1 Lathyrus oleraceus
GTTGGACCGAAGATTGTTCAACAAACTACGGAAAAGATTAAGATGATTCAGGAGAAGATGAGAATTGCTCAGAGTCGTCAGAAGAGTTATCATGATAAGAGGAGGAAGTCACTTGAGTTTCAAGAGGGAGATCATGTGTTTCTTCGTGTCACTCCGATAACTGGTGTTGGTCGAGCTTTGAAGTCGAAGAAGTTGACACCTCGATTTATTGGTCCTTATCAGATTTTGGAGAGGATAGGTGAGGTAGCCTATCGTATCGCTTTACCGCCGTCGCTTGCGAATTTGCATGAGGTTTTTCATGTGTCTCAGTTGAGGAGGTACATTCATGATCCGTCGCATGTAGTCCAAGTAGATGATGTACAGGTGAGAGATAACCTGACTGTTGAAACATCACCTATGAGGATTGAGGATCGAGAGTTGAAGCAATTGCGGGGTAAAGAGATTGCCTTGGTGAAGGTAGCTTGGGGAGGACCAGCAGGTGGCAATGTGACTTGGGAACTGGAGAGTAAGATGAAGGAGGCTTACCCAGAGTTGTTCGCTTGAGGTATGTTTTCGAGGACGCAAACTCTTTTAGTGGGGGAGAGTTGTAACACCCCAATAAAATAAAATAATTATTTAAATTAAGTTAATAGTATATTATTAATTTAATCAAATAATTGGATTATTTTATTATTAGAATATTATTATTGGATTTTAATATTATTATTGGAAAAATATATAAGTTGGAATAAGGAAAAGAGCCCATTTGGAGTAAAAAGGTTTTTTACGTGAAAAGCAGAGAAACGATCGTGAAAGAGGAAAAGGGCAAAGAGGCAGAGCAAGAGGAAGAAGGTTGGAGAAGAGAAAGCTTGAAGCTCAAAGATTTGCCGGATTAATCAGGTAAGGGGGGTTTATCGTCGATTAATGGGTATTATGGGATAATATGTGATGGGTAGTGATAAGCCGTTAATTTGACCCTAATTGGGATTGTTGATGCTGAAGAATTATGTTGGATAAATTG
>NW_026113950.1:0-1000 GCF_024323335.1 Lathyrus oleraceus
TGAGCTTTCATTGTATTTTTTTACTATTATTCCTTTTGTGATGAACATTGATCAAAGAAATTAGCAATAAACAGTTCTCTCTTTTTGGTGGTTTACGCAAAGTTAAATTCCAAAAGTCCTTGAAAACATGTCATACATTGCATAGCATAACATAACATTGCATAACAGGTATTCTCAAAGATCAATATTCTTACGGTCTTCCTTCTGCAACAGAAAAATGGCTCTCGAACAAACTGTCAAAGATCTCCAGGCTCAGAATGCTCAATTCCAGGAGATGATGCTGAGCTTATCCAAAGGGCAGGAGGAACTGAAGGCTCTCTTGCTCGAAAAGAAGAAAGACAAGAAAGATGTGAGTTACATTAACACGGGAAGAAGGCTTAAAAGACAGGCCGCGGGAGTCAAGTTTGGAATTCCGAATGGTCCAGAAGAGGAGACGGAGAATGATTCAGAGGAGGAGAATGTTGATTTCTCCAACCCTGAGGATGACGATGAAGATTATGAAAATGAACAGTACTCTCCAAGAGATGATAAGTACAAGTTGCTGGAAGAACGTATGCTAGCTATGGAGGGTCAGAAGGCGCCCGGTCTGGATTTCGAAAGTTTGGGACTGGTCTCCGATGTGACCATTCCTCGCAAATTCAAGATCCCCACTTTCACCAAGTACGATGGTGCGTCTTGTCCTCAGATGCATCTGAGAGCTTATGTGAGAAAGATTCAGCCGCATACCACTGATAGGAAGCTATGGATCCATTTCTTCCAAGAGAGTCTGTCTGGCACATAGTTGGAATGGTATTATCAGCTCGAGAGCTCTGACATCCGCACCTGGACTGATTTAGCAACAGCTTTCTATAAACAGTACCAGTATAACTCTGAACTAGCGCCTACTCGGCTACAGTTGCAGAATATGACTATGGGATCTAAAGAAAGCTTCAAAGAATATGCCCAAAAATGGAGAGATTTGGCTGGCAGAGTCAAACCCCCATATGACTGACCGGGAATT